>NC_042616.1:563692681-563936563 GCF_901001135.1 Rhinatrema bivittatum
TTCATTTTTCTGCCGCTGCAGGAAATGCCATTTTCTCACAGAAGAAGCAGGATGGTAGTCCTCACATATGGGTGACATCATCAGGATGGAGCCCAATCACAGAACACTTTTGTCAAAGTTTCTAGAACTTTGACTGGCACCTACTGGGCATGCCCAGCAATGCACTGACCCTGCATCCAGCAGGGGTCCCCCTTCAGTCTCTTTTTTCCGCGCAGCAGTAGCCACGCGGGTTAAGGAGCTCTCTTGAGATTCCTGACAGGAATTTTCCTCATGGAACTTCTTCAAAAATTTTCAAAACATTCTACCCCATAGGGATCCCCCTATCAATATCTGTACTCCACGGTCGAAAGGTAAGGTTTTACCCTTGTTGCACTCGATTCCCATTGAGTTTCCCCATCAGGGCCTACTGGCCATCGACCGCACCGTGGCTAAATGTTTGTCGAGGCCATGGCATCAGGTTTTCGTCTGTGTCCCAATTGTCCTCAGACAATGTCCATCACAGACCCACATAGAGTTTGTGTATTGTGCCTGGGGGCCGACCACAATACCCTAACTTGCACCAAATGTGCCCAAATGACACCGAAGGGCCGCAAGGCTCGTTTGGAGAAGATGGAGTTTCTTTTTCATTCAAAACTTCCGACTCCATCGATCGCTTCGACTTCATCTGAGCCGGTGCCATCAACCTCTTGCCAGCAACGAGACACCAGTGCTGTTCGTCTAGCTTCGACTACTCCTAAGGTGTCGACTTCTTCTTCCTCGCCTCAGGAAAAGGACCGAGGAGAACATTGTGAAAAGCGTCGACACCGACATAGGAAGGCTCAGACCGCTGAAACAGGGAAGCCCCTGGCATTGGCGTCAACAGAGCCACCGACAAAGAAATCCCATCTAGAGAAGGCCCAATCCTCCTCTGCGACCTGGTCACCAAGGCATTCCTCACCTTCATCGGTGCAGGGAGCCACAATTCCACTTTTACTGGTGGACCCTCCGGCTACACCAGTGCTGCCTCCTACTCCGGTGCCGGGGTTACACGCCCCAGGCGTCCATGAGGAATTGGAACTGATGATACAAGAGACCATCAGGTAAAGCACTACAGGGCTTCCAGCTTCCATCAATGTCGATAACGGTGCCCGAGCCAGTCACTGATCCAATTCCCATGGCGCTCGCACCACTACTGGGTAGACTGGATTCGTTGCTCAGTGGCCTTCCACTGCTGGAACCGAGAACACCGGTATGTCCTCTTCCCTCGATGCCGATACCTGTGTCATCAGAAGATGAGGAAACACGATACCATACCGCCAACCGGGATCCTGCACTGACTCGTCCATTGGAGTTGCCAGTTCCATCGATGCCGTTGATGCCTCCATCGATGCCGTCGGTGCCTCCATCAATGCCGTTGGTGCCACCTCCAATACCATCGATGCCTAGGCCTGGTCCTTCGGGATTAACACCATTCCTCCCTTCTGAAGATCCTCAGGGAGCTGGTGATCAACCTTATGATCCTTGGACTGATGATTCTTCCCAGCATACCGATGATCTGCCTTCAGAGCCCTCCCCTCCTGAAGAGAGAAAGTGTTTCCTCCTGAGGATCTGTCCTTTATCAATTTCATTATAGAAATGTCTGAAACAATTCCATTTTAACTTCAGACAGAAGAAGATTCAAGACAGCATCTTGTACTTCCAGACAGTACAAGATGCTGTGTGAAAGTACTCCAGTTTCTTGATGCACCTATGAAAATCTTGTCAATTCCCATTCATGAAATCCTCATTGACCTGCTGAAGAGGAATTGGGAGCACCCAGGTTCAGTTCCACCTGTCAACTGTAAGACAGATGCCACCTATCTTGTGCAGTCAACTCCTGGGTTTCAAAGATCACAACTTGATCATCACTCTGTGGTTGTAGAATTAGCCCAGAAAAAGGAAAGACATTCCAAACCTCATTCCTCCATTCCTACAGGGAAGGATCAAAAATCCCTGGACGAGTTTGGAAGATGGGTCTTCCATGGATCAATGCTAATATCTCGCATTGCTTCTTACCAGTTATACATGACCCAGTATAACAGGAACCTTTTTAAGAAGATCCAGGATTTCTCTGAATCTTTGCCTGACCAATTCCAGGATGAGCTTAATGCTCTAGCCCAGAAAGGCCTAGATGCTGGTAAGCATGAGGTCCGTGCTGCATACGACATATTTTACACTGCTTCTAGGGTGTCCACAGTGGGGATTAGTGCAGGAAGATGGGCCTGGTTGAAATCCTCCAACTTCAGACCAGAGGTACAGGACAGGTTGGCTGACCTGCCATGTGCTGGAGATAATCTCTTTGGAGATAAAATTCAGGAGACCATGGCACAGCTCAAGGACCACCATGAAACGCTGCGACAACTTTCTTCAGTGCCTGCTGACTTCTCTAAGAGGACTTTCAGGTGAGATGTTAAGCAACCAGCCTACATACCAAGAAGGTATTATCCTCTGGCTTCTCGAGGTCACCTCTCCAAGCCTTATCAAAAAGGTCATCCCAGACAATCCCACCCTCAGAAGACCCAACCTGCTCCTCAGCCAGGACCAGCATCAGGGTTTTGACTCCTTCCTGGAGAGCATAAGCCAACCTCCTCTTCCATCAGTTCCGGTCGGCGGTTGGTTGTGCCACTTCACCAACACTTGGCACACAGTCACTACTGATCAGTGAGTACTTGCAGTGGTCACTCAGGGTTACCACCTAAACTTCCTGACTGTACTGGCAGACTCTCCACCTTGACTGACATGGGGATCATCCGACCACTCTCTTCTTCTGGAACAGGAAGTTCAACCCTCCTCCAATCATGGGCAATAGAACTAGTGCCCCTCTCCCAACAGGGGCAGGGTTTCTATTCCTGTTACTTCCTCATCCCAAAAAAGTCAGGTGTCGTTTGTCCCCATTTGGACCTTTGGCCCTAAACAAGTATCTACAAAGAGAGAAGTTCAAGATGGTAACCTTGGGGTCTCTACTTCCTCTACTGCAAAAGGTAGATTGGCTATGCTCTCTAGATCTCCAGGATGCATACATACACATCTCAATTATTCCATTTCATCACAAATTCCTGCGATTCCTAGTCGGCCCTCATCACTTCCAGTACCGTGTACTGCCATTCGGCTTGGCGTATGCTCCACGGGTATTCACCAAGTGCCTCATAGTAGTTTGCAGCCTTCCTCAGAAGTCAGAATGTCCATGTCTACCCTTATCTTGACAATTGGTTGATAAGGGCCCTGATCTCAGCAAACCACATTGGCCATCCTTGCGTCTCACTCTCCATTCCCTGATGTCCTTAGGGTTTCTAATCAACTATCCCAAATCCAAGATAGTTCCATCCCAAACCTTATCTTTTATAGTAGCCAACCTAGACACTATAAAGGTGAAAGACTTCCTCCCTCAGGATCAAGCTTTCACCCTAGCCTCTCTGGAGCATCTTTTACTGACTCGAGTATCTTCAACTGCTCGTCACTTCCTCATACTGTTGGGTCACATGGTGTCCATGGTGCATGTTACTCCGATGACCCACTTAGCCATGAGAGTCATGCAGTGGACCCTAAAATCCCAGTGGGTTCAAGCTTGTCAGTCAATGTCCAGCATTGTTAACGTTACCACACAGCTCCGACTATGTATTTATTTATTTATTTATTTAATTAATTAACAGCTTTTAATATACCGACGTTCGTAGGACACATCATGCCGGTTTACAAATAACTCAAAGAAGGAGGAATTACAAAGAACAGGGGGGCAGGGGATGGGAGCAGGTGAGAAAAGGTTTCAGGCTATAGAACCTCAAATTACCTTGACAACAGATGCCTCCAACCTAGGGTGGGGTGCTCATGTAGGCAACCTGCAGACTCAGGAAGCCAAACACCAGATACATTTCCTGGAGCTTCGGACAATTGAATATGCCCTCAGAGTACTTCAGGATTGCCTTTCCACAAGGCTATCCTGATCCAAACTGACAACCAGGTGGTGATGTGGTACATCAACATGCAGGGTGGAACGGGCTCCTTCCTCCTGTGCCAGGAGGCTGCACAGATATGGGCATGGGCCCTTGCCCACTCAATGTACCTCACAGCCACCTATTTGCCGGGCATGGACAATGTACTAGCGGACAGGTTGAGCCGCACGTTTCTTCCACATGAGTGGTCTCCTCAACTCACAGTAGCTGACTCAATATTCCAACATTGGGGTTACCCTTACATAGACCTCTTTGCGTCAGTCCACAACAGCAAAGTAGAAAACTTCTGCTCCCTCACTCGCAGCCACCACTCGCACCCAAGGGACACTTTTGCCTTATTGTGGGCCAACAGTCTCCTCTATGCATACCCTCCACTCCTACTCATATTGAAGTCTCTCGTGAAGTTATGGAAGGACAAAGGCGTAATGATTCTGATAGCCCCTCACTGGCCACGCCAGGTGTGGTTCCCAATCCTCCAGGATTTATCAGTACGCTGTCACATTCCTTTGGGGAAGGATCTGCTTTTCTGATACCTCAGAACAATGGATGTCCTGCATCACCCCAACCTTCAGGCCCTTATCTCTGACTGCCTGGGATGTTGAAAGGTTAATACTCCACAAACCTCTTAACCTTTCCGAGTTGGTGTCCCGAGTCCTAGTAGCTTCACGAAAGGCCTTCCACGAGAAGGTCTTTACCACTCCAAATGGAAAAGGTTTACAGTATGGTGCACCCTCTATGTCCTTAGACCCCTTCACCTTGATCCATAGTTAAGTTTCTGGACTATCTCTGGCACCTGTCAGAGGCAGGCCTGAAGACTTCCTCCATCAGGGTGCATATCAGCGCGGTAGCCACATTCCATAAAGGCGTAGGGGTTGTTCCTATTTTGACACAACCCTTAGTAACATGCTTTATGAGAGGCTTGCTCCACTTAAAACATCCACTGCACCCTCCAACGCCTTCTTGGGACCTTAACGTAGTTTTGGGACGGCTCATGAAACCTCCATTTGAGGCCTCTCCACACCTGTGATCTCCATTATCTCATGTGGAAAGTAGTATTCCTTCTCGCTATCATGTCCACTTGCAGAGTTAGTGAGTTGCAGGCTACAGTTACCTACCGGCCTACACTAAAATTCTGCATGACAGAGTAGTGCTCCACACTCACCCTAAGTTTTTACTGAAGGTAGTGTCAGGAATTTCATATTAATCAATCTATTATCCTACCCTACCTTTTTTTCTCAGGCCCCCAAGCCAAACCCAGGAGAAGAGGCTCTGCATTCTTTGGACTGTGTTACGGCCCCTGACCCGCGGAGGTCTGCGGGCTGGCCCTCACCTACCGTGGGACAACTCACAGTGGCGGTGACGTCCTTGAGGCCTGCTCAGGCCTGCCTGTCTCCCCTGCGCTGCGCTCCCTCTGCGAGGGAGATGCCGACAACGTCCTCAACTGTTCCCGCCACTCTAGGCACGCGTGCGCACCGGGGCACTGAATTTAAAGAGGCCAGCATGGGAAGAGATGGCTCCGCCCCCGAAGGACATCAGACGCCGGTAGGGATTTAAACCCTGCAGTCAGCCTTACTCCTTGCCTTGCAACGAGGTTCCCTCGGTTTGAGGTGGCTAGTTGCTGTCTTCTCCTTGTTCCTACATCTTCCTGGCTCTTGAACCTCGGCTTTTCTCATGGCTTTTGACTTCGGATCGTCTTCCTGGCTCTTGACCTCGGCTTGTCTCCTGGCTTTGATTTCAGATCGTCTTCCTGGCTCTTGACCTTGGCTTGTCTCCTGGCTTTGAATTCAGATTGTCTTCCTGGTTCCTGACTTCAGATCATCCTTGGCTCCTGCTGTCCTGCCACCTATCCTGACCCTTGGCCTGATTCTTCTTCTGACATCTCTAAAGCCCGCCTTGATTTGGAGTTCTTCTCGATGTTTGCCCTTCGGAGACCGCTCCTAAGTCCAAGCGGCTTGGGTCCTCACGGGCTCCTCCCGGGGGGACCGCGGGCTTCCAGTGGTGAAGACTCCCTTGGATTTCTGCTTCAAGTCCAACTCCAGGCTACGACTCTGCTATGGGATTTCCCCAGCGCTGCACTACCACCTTCTAGATGGCCCAAGATCCACGATCTTAACAGTTTGCAAGGCCATGGACCCCGGCGGACCTTGCTGGCCTCCAGGCCATTCCCGCTATCGCTCAGCGGCTATAACAGTAGCAACACTGCTTAGATGTCCTGACAGCACAGTAGAGATACTGGAACCCGTCTGAATGCTACACCTCCGTCAACACCCCCTACTCCTGTTCTGATGCCGAGCCTCGGGCCTGCGACCTCCACACAGCTACCAGTCCCACCTAGGTACTCTGGGGGAGGCCAAACAGTGCCATGGATTCCTCAACCAATACTTCGTATGCTTCATTCTTCTTCCATCTCAGTTCCTGTCGAATCTGGTGAAGACCAGCTATATAATTTCCCTGTTGGAGGGCAGGGCCCTAGCTTGGGCCTCGCTGTTATGGGAACGTAAGGATCCCATCCTGGGAGACTTGAAACAATTTGTGTCTATCTTTAGACAGATTTTTGATGAGCCCACTCGCAAGTCTACGGTGGTTACAGAATTACTACGGCTATGCCAGGGTACCCGTTCACTAGTTGAATAAGCGGTTGAATTCTGCACCTTGGCAACTGAGCTAGACTGGAGAGAAGACTGCCTTCATGGCATATTCTTGGAAGGACTGTCCCCACACCTTAGAGATGAGTTAGCGGCAAGACATCTTCCCGATGATTTAGATGGAATGATCAACCTGGCAGGAAGGATCGACCGTAGACTCCAACAACGCTTCCACGAACGGAGATCTACCTGAGGAATGACAAACTTAGCACCCGCATTTTCTCAACCGATGTCATCTCCTCCTAAGCCATCCGGCAGCCAAGGGGGTGGAGCCCATGTAGTTTGGGCGAGTTCCCCTTTCCCAGGAGGAAAGAAGACACTGACGCTCATTAGGCCTCTGTTTATATTGCGGCAACAAGAGGCACTTCTTGGCTCAATGTTGGAAAAACGGCCAGAAACGCCAGGTCCTAGGTCTCATCGAGGAGCTGACCCTAGGAAATGCGAATATCTCTCCTCAATGCACCATACCACTGACTTAAGAGTACCATGGTAGTTCCTATCACTACATTGGCACTTGTGGACTTCCGAAGCCAGAGGAAACTTTATTCTCTATGACCTTGTCCAGCACTTACCGCTTTCCTTGCAACCTCTTCACTCTCTGCTCCGAGTTTATTCTATCCAAGGAACCCCTCTTCCTGGAGTATTTCCACCACCAGCAAGCCCTTAACTCTCCCGCACTGGCATCCTGCACAGAGAAGAAATACCATTTCTTATATTGGAAAGAGCCATTCATCTGGCTCTGATAGCTGAGGAATGCCCTGGCTCCAGAAGCATTCCCCAGCTATCCACTGGGATACTCTTTAAATTGCATCCTGGAGTTCCTCCTGTTTTAACTCCTGCCTGGCTACAGTCTCACGGCCATGTGTTCCACTCTTGACTACCTCGGTGTCTAAACCCCAAGCCTACTGGGATTACATGGACATTTTCTTTAAAGAAAAAGCCGAGTTCCTCCCAGAACATCAGCCCTTCGATTGCACCATAGACCTGTTGCCAGGTACCACACCTCCCAGAGGGTGTGTATACCCTTTATCACTTCCAGAGACCCTGGCTATGTCTAGGTACATTCAAGAAAACTTAGATCGTGTCTTCATCAGACCCTCCAAATCTACAGCCGGAGCCGGATTCTTTTTTGTAGCGAAGAAGGATGGATCACTTCGTCCCAATATTGACTATCGTGGCCTCAATGCCACTATGAGATGAGACCAAATATCTGTTTCCGCTGATTCCGGAACTCCTAGACCGACTGCAAGGAGCTCAGATTTTCTCAAATTGGACCTTCGGGGCGCGTACAACCTGGTAAAGATACGACCAGGGGATGAGTGGAAAACCACCTTCAACATGAGAGACGGACATTATGAATATCTGGTCATGCCCTTCGGCTTGTGTAGTGCCCCGGAAGTTTTACAAAACCTAATGAATGAAGTGTTAAGGGATATACAAAAACCTTGAGACAACTGTCTCTTTGCCAAATTGGAGAAGTTTCAGTTTGAATAAGAATCTCTGTCATTCCTTGGATATATTGTATCCTCCATGGGCTTCCATATGGATCCAGATAAAGTAGCGGCTATTAAGGATTGGCCTCATCCAATGGGGGTGAAGGCTCTTCAATGCTTCCTTGGGTTCACCAACTTTTACCGCCAGTTTATACCACTTTACTCCCAGATAGTGGCCCAGCTCACTGCCCTTACCAAAAAAGGAGTAGATGCCAGAAATTGGCCTCAGGCAGCACAAGATACCTTCCAGGAGTTGAAGAGAGCCTTTCTATGGGACATATGTCTCCATCACCCAGATCCACAATGTCAGTTTGTTGTGGAGGTGGACGCATCCGACGTTGCGGTAGGAGCGGTCCTAAAGTATCCAGTAGAGGTAAATCGTTGACATGTTCCTACTTCTCTTGGAAGTTCTCACCAGCTGAGAAGAATTATGGTATCGGGGACAAGGAGCTGCTGGCCACTAAGCTGGCATTTGAAGAATGGCATCAGTGGCTAGAAGGATCCCAATATCCTGTTCTTGTTTATATGGATCAGAAGAACCTCGAGTTTCTGTGCCGGTGCTTCAACCCACGGCAAGCTTGTTGGTCCCTATTTTTCAGTCAGTTCAACTTTCTCCTCCTCTACAGACCAGCTTTTAAGAATGTTCAGGCCGATGCTCTCTCTCGCACTGCAGAAATGGAAGATACCTCCAAACCTCCTCACTACATCTTGGACCCTGCCAAGTTCCTCCTTGCGGCTTCAGAGGTAGTCCCCATAGGTAAGACTGTAGTGCCTGCTTGCCTGTGCAAGAAAGTATTGTTGTGGGCCCACGACTCTCTGACCACAGATCATTCCGGAGTCGCCAGGACCTTGGAACTATTGATCGAATACTATTGGTGGCCTCAAGTAAAGAAAGACATGCATCTATATGTCAATTCCTGTCCTACCTGTGCTCGACAAAAACCCCTGCCTGGCCTTCCGAGGGGGCTTCTCCAGCCATTGCCCATTCCAACTGCCGCCGTCTGAAGAGAAAACCGTGATATGGGTCACGGTTGACAGATTTTTTAAAATGGCTCACTTTGTGCCTCTGACCAAATTGCTGACTGCGCCTGAACTTGCGCAGCTCTTCACTCAGCACATCTTTCATCTGCACGGACTCCCCCTCCACGTCGCCTCAGACAGGAATTCACAGTTCACGGCCAAATACTGGAGAGCATTCTGCAAGAAGTTCGGGGTCCAACTTGACTTCACTACGGCCTTTCACCTGCAAGGCAACGGCTAAGCAGAATGCACAAACTGAACCCTGAAAGCATTCCTTCAAGCCTTTGTAGGGAACCAACAAGACATCTGGGTGGCTTTACTGCCATGGGCAGAATTTTCCTATAACCACCATCGACATTCTGCCACTAATAGGTCCCCTTTCCAATTGGTCTATGGGAAGCAACTCAGACCGCCCTTGCCCTTGTCTCTGACGGTTCCGTCTCCTGCAGCGCAACTCACAGCTTGACAGTTACATGATCTTTGGAAGTCCACTCCGGAGAAATTACAGCAGACTGCGATTACCTCAAAGAAACATGCAAACTGTGATGTCCTGCTTCTGTATTTCACCCTGGAGATAAGGTGTGGCTGAGCACCAACATAAGAATATAAGAACATAAGAAATTGCCGTGCTGGGTCAGACCAAGGCTCCATCAAGCCCAGCATCCTGTTTCCAACAGAGGCCAAACCAGGCCACAAGAACCTGGCAATTATCCAAACACTAAGAAGATCCCATGCTACTGATGCAATTAATAGCAGTGGCTATTCCCTAAGTAAATTTGATTAATAGCCATTAATTGACTTCTCCTCCAAACCTTTTTTAAACCCAACTTCTCCTCCAAACCTTTTTTAAACCCAACTACACTAACTGCACTAACCACATCCTCTGGCAACAAATTCCAGAGTTTTATTGTGCGTTGAGTGAAAAAGAATTTTCTCCGATTAGTCTTAAATCTGCTACTTGCTAACTTCATGGAATGCCCCTAGTCCTTCTATGTGTTATCCACTATGACGCCTAGAGCTCTTTCTGGGGTGGTAGCTCCTAATATGGAAGTTAACATTGTGTAACTATAGCATGGATTATTTTTCCCTATATGCATCCCCTTGCACTTATCCACATTAAATTTAATCTGCCATTTAGATGCCCAATTTTCCAGTCTCACAAGGTCTTCCTGCAATTTATTACAATCTGCTTGTGATTTAACTACTCTGAACAATTTTGTATCATCTGCAAATTTGATTGCCTCACTTGTCGTATTTCTTTCCAGATGATTTATAAATATATTGAAAAGTACGGGTCCCAATACAGATCCCTGAGGCACTCCACTGCCCACTCCCTTCCACTGAGAAAATTGTCCATTGAATCCTACTCTCTGTTTCCTGTCTTTTAGACAGTTTGTAATCCATGAAAGGACATCACTGCCTATCCCATGACTTTTTACTTTTCCGAGAATCCTCTCATGAGGAACTTTGTCAAACGCCTTCTGAAAATCCAAATATACTAATCTACTGGTTCACCGTTATCTACATGTTTATTAACTCCTTCAAAAAAGTAAAGCAGATTTGTGAGGCAAGACTTGCCTTGGGTAAAGCCATGCTGATTTTATTCCATTAAACCACGTCTTTCTATATGTTCTGTGATTCTGATATTTAGAACACTTTTCACTATTTTTCCTGGCACTGAAGTCACTATATGTCTGGTAGTGGCATACAGGGGAATGATCAAACTCTTAATAAGGTTTTTTTTTTTTGCAAAAGTGGCACCTGCCTATAAATTAAAGGATGAGCTAGGAGTCAGTGGGCAAGGGGAGGGAGGGTTGGGAAATACAAACAATCTAACTTCAATTAGTCAGCCAGAGTGACTCACTACTTTCTTGATTAACAAATGTTGATACCTAATCATAACAAATCACACTACCTTAACACCTTTCCAAGGTGAGTGCTGAAATTATCAACCTTTTTACATAGGTATATACTGCTCCTAGCTTATTTCTAGCTTCTGGCTACTTTTTTTTAATATACAAACACTCTAACTTCTGCTTATTAGCTGCCTTACTGACTATTTAAAAATACAAACAGTCTAACTTCAGTTTATTCCCTGCCTTACTGACTATTAAAATCACAAACATACAGACACACTAAATAATATTCCCAAATAGTTAACTTCGTCCCAATACTTTTAAAAAAGAAAATTTCCCAATCAAAAACTTACTGATTCCTTTCAGCCACCAGCAAGGCGATCCTCTCCTCTCAGTGCTCCCACTTTCACATGTTCATTCTCATACATACACACACCATGGCTCTCACTGTCTCGCACACACACAGGCTTACACACACTAACTTATACATGCTAATTCTAATACATACTGGTTCTTGCTCTCTCACCCACATATATGTGCATAGGCTCTCTCACTCTCTCTTATGGATACACACATGCACACACACACACACACACCTTCACTCTCAGGGCCTCGCCATTTCTTTGGGCAGCATCAGGATGGGGTCTGCTGTAGCTCTGCTGGGGCTTTCTTCAGGACATGACTGGTTGGTGATGCTGGTGGCACCCAGGGTGACTTCCCAGTGTATTCTATCAACACTGTTTACTTACAAGTCACTATCATTCCCTACCCCAGACCAGTCTCTCTCTCTCACTCAAGTCACTGTCACCCCCTTGCCCCAGACTAGTTTATCTCTAACCAGGCACTGTCACCCCTTCTCTACACCAGTCGTTCTCTTTCAACAGTCTCTGTCACCCCTTTCCCAGCCCAGTCTCTCTGACTTTCTAACTCACCAATCACTGTCATACTCTTCCCATACCAGTTTCTTTCTCTCTAACTCACCAGTCACTGTCATTCTACCATTCCAGTCTCACCCACCAGTCTGTATCACCCCTTTACCAGACCATTCCCTCTCTAACTCACCAATCACTGTCACCCCCTCTCCAGACTAGTCTCTCTTTCTCTCTCACTGTCCCTATCACTCCTTCCCCATTCCAGTCCCTCTCTCTTACCTGTCATTTTCTCCTCCTCCTCCAGGCCAGCCATCTCTCACAGTCAGTCACCCCCTCTCCCCAAGACTCTCTCTCTTCAGTCACTCTCACCACCTGCCCCAGACCAGTGTCTCTGTTTTTCTCATTTGTCATTGTCACCCCTCTTCCCAGACCAATCTCTCTGTTCTTTAGTCTGCCGCACTTTCCTTCAGACCAGTCTCTCTCTGTCTGTGTCTCTTCAGTCACTGTCACCCCTCTCCCCAGACCAGACTCTCTCTATCTCTATCTATCTATCTCTCTCTCTCTCTCTCTCTCTCTCTCTCCAGGAGGGGCATGAGCCACTGCATTTAGCCAGCAGGAGTTTGTCAATGCAGCACTGCTACTAAAGAGTGAGCCTTCCTCTCTCCCACCCCCAGACCACTGTCTCTCTCCATGTGCAGGGAAGAGACTGCATATTCAGGAGATTCTAACAGGAATATAAGTGCATGCAGTGCTGCTACTGAAGAGCAGGGCCTGCAGAATGCCTTTCATGGGTCTCCTGCTCTGCTTCTCACCCCAGCCACTGCCCTGCCCCAGACTCCGTGCACTCTGCCTCAAAATTGGCTCAGCTGCAGGCAGCCATCCTGTTCCAGTGCAGTCCCCGGCTGAAGCCTGTCTGCAATCCTGGAGCCTCAGCACACTTTGCGTTTTTTTGTTACAGTAGACTGAGTTCCTGTTTGGCAATCTCCCCTCCTGCGGGCCGCTGAGTAATAAAGCAGCAAGGACAAGGAACCCAACCAAGGATCAGCTGTGCTTGTCTGCAGATTCATTTATATTTTACTTACTTTAATTTTCGATGAGCCCGATCCACAGAGGCTGGCAGGGAGCAGCGTCACAGTGGGAATCAAACAGGCCACAAAACAAAAAAAGCAACTCCACACAAGCTGTACTGCCACCGACGGGGCCCTTGATCATCCAGTGCCAAAGCACAAGGGTACAGAGGTGTCAGAAAATGGTGAGTCTGTATGATGCGGGCATCGTGACAACCTAGGACACTGCATCTTTTTTTTTTTTTTCAGGCATTTTGCAGTTTGTAACATGGGAGGCAGTCAGGCAATGAGGCAGATGCTGCAGGTGCATTTTGAGTGGAGCATTTTTTGCCGCCTCAAAATTTTGCCACCTGAGGCAGTCACCTCACTTTGCCCCATTATGAAATCGCCCCTATATCTGCTTCAAATTCCAATCCGTAAATATGGAAATGAGATCTGCTGACATGCACAGGTTTTGCCATCAGCTGCCTCTAGGCTTTTTTCTCTGTTTATATCATTTTTTATATAAACAACAAAAGATATTTTATAAGAAAAAAACATCTAATTTTAGGGTTGGAAAGAATCTACCATTTGTAATTTTTCTTACTCTTTTTAATTCAAAAAGGTTTGCAGAGTTTTCTTTCAATTAGCAAATGCATTCACCATATTCCATCAAATGTATACAGCTCATCACTGGTTCTAAAAATCACCACTCAGCTCATTATGGATCCCTGTAGCTTTTCTTTCAAATTTCCCATTTCTAGCTCCTCAGCGACCTCTGGTCCAGAGGGTCCCCTTTGGTGTTCCCCATTAAAATTTGCCACTTTCTGATTTTTTTCAGAGGGGTTTTAACCAAAAATAGAAATGGCCCTCCTTGAGGCTGACACTGATTTAAAAAGTGACTTTGAAGGCCAGGAGGTTGGGTTGATCAGGTGGCCAGGGTCCACTTATCAGGCCACTATCATCATTTTTTTTTTTAGTTGTATTTATTTTCCTTTGTTTTTAATAAAATTGGGACCCTTTGGGTCACGAGTGTCCCGCTGATGTCATCAGTGACAACAGAGGGCCCAGCCTGGTCATCCTTATCACGGCGTTGAGGCTTCCCCAAGGCTCTGACGCCGATGTGACTTCTCTGGAGTGGGTGGAGGAGGGAAAGAGAAATGGCAGTGGCAGCAGCACGAAAACAGGAGGGTTTGACCACAACAGCACTCCAATGCTGTGCTGTCCCCTTGGGCCCCTCCTCCATACTCAAGGCTCTTTCTCTCTTTGTTGCTCACTGCCACTTAGTTCCTGCCTCCTTCTGATTATTTCTTTATTTATTTATTATGACAGTGCTCTCTTCAGCAACAGCGGCTCAGCAACAATAAAAGGGCCCAGTGACGGCAGTCTTCCAATGCCTACCTCTCTCCCAACAGGCTCTTCTCCTCACACCACATCTGTTCTCTCCTACTGTCATTCCCAAAGGGCTTCATATCCTCCCATTACCAGTCACCATTGACCCTTCCAAAACCAGTCTTCACTCAACAGCCATCAGGAACCAGGTAACCATTTATTTATTTATCATAAGGTACACTATTACATTTCCCTCTCTTGCCATTCTCATTTCGTTCTCCCTCTCCTTCCCCCCTAGCCAGGATACTTGCTACCTCAGTCCCAAATTCCCCTTGGACCCTGCCCCTTTTCCCCAATCCTCTCTAAATGAGTTACCGGTCCTCTCTCTATCTCTCCTACCTACGATCCTGGGCCCTTTTTCCCTCTCCTTAATCTCCATGTCTTCTCTCCCTCTCTTTCTCTCTCTCTGTATCCCCAGTCACAAGTTCAATCTTCCTTCTCCTCAATTCCCAGAAAGATATATTAATATTCTCTCTCCTTAATCCCCTAAAAGCTCTTCCTATATCCCCCTACCAACCTTGGAAAGCTCTTCTGCATACTCTCCCATCCTTGGAAGGATCTTTCCTTATCCCCATTTCACCTCTTGAAAGCTCACCCTGCATTCTCCCTCTTTGACCAATTCTTTCCCCTAAAAGCTCTCTACTATTCCCTCCCTTGTTTCTCCAATCCCACTCTGCCCTATGATCCCCAGTTCAGCCTGGCTTCCCCCCAATCCTCCCTGTTTGGGAAAAGGAGCAGAATTTAACAGTTCCAACTTTCTGTCCTATGTGGGTCCAGTCTAATGGAATGAGCCATGTGAATCCCATAGATCTTGAGCCTCAGATCATGAGACTAGCCCCTCAAAGCACAGGAGGTTGATACTTTGTTAATTTCTATTTTTACTGAAAGCCAAGGGGAGGGTTGCAGTGGGTAGTGGAAAGGATAAACTAGATTCTGCACTATTTAGACTCCATGGTTGACTCAGCTGTGTGACGGAGCTGTTGCCCTGTGCAAGTCCACAGTTTGCACAGTGGGTCATGCCAGCCCTGATTATAACTATTGCAAAATCAATATAACACATAAACCATAACGACATATCCAAAATAATATTAATATACACATATTAAAGCCATTTTATCCCAAAAGCCTGCCAAAAGAGCTAGGATTTTTCTGCCCTTCCAAAATTTAAAATATAACTTTGTTG
Source organism: Rhinatrema bivittatum (assembly GCF_901001135.1). Classification (NCBI taxonomy): domain Eukaryota; kingdom Metazoa; phylum Chordata; class Amphibia; order Gymnophiona; family Rhinatrematidae; genus Rhinatrema; species Rhinatrema bivittatum. Next base: position 563,708,157 of record NC_042616.1, read on the forward strand.
TATGCTATTCCATATAAGTATTTTACTGCTATGTTGATTCATGAAAGCAGAATTTAAAACAAAACATTGTTGCGCGCTCTGGCTGTGTTGGCACCGTGGCCGAACTTGCTCACTTCATGTGGCCCTCCACGAGCGCTGGCCTTGCCACCGCCGCCAGCTCCCAGCATCCGCGGCATCCTGCGGCTTCTCCCGGGCCTTCAAGGCCTTCTACCTCTCCCGGCTCCTCACGCTGAGGCTCAGCATCCATAATGGCATCGGGTCCACCCCTAAGCACGTGCAGAACTCCAGCCATTTAAAGAGCCAAGCGCGGAAAACCCCTCCATGGCGCATCTTGATGACATCACCTGAGCCCTGTATTTAAGACAGGGCTCAGTCCCTTGATCCTCGCTTTGGCAATCAGATCGACACCGTTAGTGCTCTAGTTTGCCTCGTGTGTTCCAGTGTCTCCTGTTCCAGCATCTCCTGTTCCAGTGTCTCCTGTTCTAGCATCTCCTGTTCCCTGTGTCTCCATGTGTTCCTGTAGCCTTCTCAGGTAGTACCTCTTCGGACTGACCTCTGGTACTGACATCTGCCTGCCTGACCATTCTTCTGCCTGCCACCTGGAACTGACCACTGGCTGCCTGACAATTCTTCTGTCTGCTGCTTGGAACTGACCGCTGCCTGCCTGACCATTCTCCCATCTGCCATCTGGAACTGACCCTGGTGTTGACCCTTGCTTTGGCTGACTATTCCTGGACTGATACTCTGACTCTGACCCTTGTGCTTCATTCAGTCACTCTCTTCTGGACTATAGCGCTGCCTGTCTCGCCTGGAGAATCTCCCTGGACTGTTACCTCCCTGAGGTCTCCGGAGCTTCCAGTTCGGGCCTAGTCCATCCATTCTGTATTAGCCATATACCCTTGCTCGTGGTGGGCACACTCTTCTGCTATCTCTCCGGGAGACCACCAGAGGCCCACCTAAGTCCAGGCGGTCCGGGTACCCAAGGGCTCAACCTGCGGAAACCCCGGACTGTTATTGGTGAAACTCCAGTTAGCCTCTGTCTCCTTGTGTGATTCACCTCCTGGTGGCAGACACTCTCTGGGTCCGACCAGAGGGCCATACCAATCCTGCACAAGGCCAAGGTTCCACCTCTAGCGCAACAAACATTATTTTAAAAAATTCTATGCCATTTTGTAAATTTATTTATTTAAAAGAATTTCTATTCTGCTGACCTTAATATAAAATTATCCACAGTGGCTTACAATATAATTAAGAAGAACAACTAAAATACCAACACATATAATAATTACAAACATCACAAATAAAAAAAAAAATCACAGTGTTATTATTTTTTTTTTTAAGTGGCTTTACAAGCTGCCTCAAGTCTTGCTTGTCCAAGTATGTTAAGAAGATTATTTTCTCAGCTTATCTGTTGAGATGTGAACAGATTCAGGGAGCTTTTCATTCCTTGGTTGCACAAGCCAAGTATGAAGCTGCCTCTAGGGATGTGCAGAGGGACGCCATACATTGCATTCGTGATTCGGATTCGTCAGGCAGCAGATATGTTGCATTCGGCCGTATGGCACCCCGATGCGTCAATACGGCGATTTCTATTCTTGTCCCAGCTAAAATTAAAATTAACTACAACCCCCCACCCTCCTGACCCCCCCAAGACTTACCAAAACTCCCTGGTGGTCCAGCGGGGAGTCCAGGAACCATCCCCTGCACTCTCCCACCCTCGGTGCCGGTTTCATCATGGCGCCGATAGCCTTTGTCACAGGGGCTACCGGTGCCATTGGTCAGCCCCTGTCACATGGTCATCGGCACCATCATGTGCTCCTACCATGTGACAGGGGCTGACCAATGGCACAGGTAGCCCCTGTGACATTGTATGGGAAAAGGCTATTGGCGCCATTTTGAGTACTGGCATTGGACGGCTGGAGTGCAGGAGGTCGCTCCGGGACCCCCGTTGGACCCCCAGGGACTTTTGGCCAGCTTGGGGGGGGCCTCCTGACCCCCACAAGTCTTGCCAAAAGTCCAGCGGGGGTCCGGGAGCGACCTCCTGCATGCCGGCAGTCCGATGCCAGTACTCAAAATGGCGCCGATCGCCTTTGCACTCACTATGTCACAGGTACCGACGATCGGCCCCTGTGACATAGTGAGGGCAAAGGTGATCTGCTGCCAGTATTCAAAATGGCGCTGAAAAGAAAAACTGCTAAGGGCCCAATATGCAATAAAGAAAGCCCTGGCCAGTTCTAGATACCCAGCAAATCAATTTTTCAAATTGCTTGATCTCATTGCATTAACAATTTTAGAAAATGGATAAAAGATCTCATTCAGATGAGATTTACATAAAATATACCACAGTTAGAGAGACCAATACAGAATAAAGACACAATAAAGCATAAATAGAAATGTGCAGACAGAAACTGAAATGGAAACCGCAACAAGTCATGCTGCGGTTCTGGCCGCGAGCACCGCGGCCAGACCCTTACCTCCGTGTTTCTGGACCTGTTCCCGCCTTCACTGGCCTAGTTCCTGTCCTGTTCGGCGGCGTCCCGGCGAGGGCTGCGCTGCCGGGAAGCCTTCCATGGACACCCTGTCTCTAGGCGCGTGAGCGTACCAATTGAGCGCTTTTCTAGACCGTTTCCCACCAGCGGTAACTCCACCCAATTCCTGATGTCAGACGCCGCGGCCTTGATAAGCTGGCCGCGGCCACCCAGTCTGCCTTGCAACGGGCGTACCATCCGGTTCCCTGTTGCTCCGTGCCCCGGAGTGAACTGCCTTTGGAACTCGCTCCGATCTTGCTTATCTGCTACAGTACCTGCTTGGTTCCTGCTTGCCAGCTGCAGTGCCTGTTTGGTTCCTGCTTGCCAGCTACAGCGCCTGTTTGGTTCCTGCTTGCCAGCTACAGTACCTGCTATAGTTCCTGCCTTGTTCCAGTACCCGAGTCCTGCTACAGTTCCTGCCTGGTTCCAGAACCCGAGCTCCGTTACAGTACTGACCTACTGTCCTAGTCTGGATCCAGTTCCCAGTCCTGATCCACTACCGCCTACGTCCCAGCGTCCGGGCCCCTACGGGCTCCTCCCGGGGGGGGGGGGGGGGATGACTTTGGCTTCCAAGGGTGAAGCCACCTAAGTCCCAGCAGTTGGGCTCCTATGGGCTCCTCCCATAGGAGCCCATAGAAGCTGGTACTCCCAGGGGAGTACCAGCTTCCAGGGTAAAGAGCACCTCCACGTCCAGCCTGAACATCTGCCTCCCGGCCTGTGGTATACTAGAGACTTTTGAATACCTTTCCCAGTCTCCTGCAGGTTGGCCCAAGGGTCCACTAAACTGACATTCCCTAACAGATTGCAAGGCCATGGACTCGGCGGATGTGTCCGCTCCCTCGGACCTGTCCGGGATGGCCCGGCAGATGCTACACCACCAGAGCTGCATTGATTCACTGGCACCCACGATGGAATGGCTATCCTTGCACCTGGAGTCCCTGCCTTCTGCTGGCAGGGTCCCAGAGGGACGCAGCTCTTCTGTGACTCAGCTACCGGCACCCTCCTGCTATGCTGGAGATTTAAGGACTTGCCGCGGCTTTCTGAACCAATGTTTTGTACGGTTCTCTCTGCTGCCTCGGCAGTTCCCCTCGGATGCGGTGAAAGTGGCGTACATCCTGTCCCTGCTTGATGGGAAAGCCTTCTCCCCTTTGGGAAAACAATGATCCTTCGCTAACGAACTTACAACAGTTCATCTTGAACTTTCGTCAGGCCTTTGATGAGCCCGCCCGAGTAGCCATGGCTACATCTGCTCTTCTGCAACTCCGACAGGGGGCTCGCTCCTTGGCAGATTATGCTATAGAGTTTTGGACTTTAGCCCAAGAAGTAGGTTGGCAGGATGGTAATCTTAAGTCCCAGCACCTTGCGAGTGAGGTGTCTCGGGATCTTCTGAATACTTCTGTAATCGTTTACCTCTACGATGGGTTAATCTACTCCCAGGTCCTGCCTTCCCACCATCAGCATGTCCATCAGGTGCTCCAAATACTTAGGGAGCATGGCTTGTACGCAAAACTGGAAAAATGTAGCTTTGAGAAGACGTCCCTGCCGTTCCTGGGCTACATAGTCTCTGTAACCGGCTTTCGAATGGATCCTGAGAAAGTGGCGGCAATTAAGAATTGGCCCCTGCCTAAGGGCCTTAAAGCATTGCAACGCTTCTTTGCTTTTTCCAATTTCTACCATCACTTTATTCCTAACTACTCTCGTATTGTGGCCCCGTTGACTGCCCTCATCCGAAAGGGGGCCAACTTGGTGGATTGGCCTGTTCCCGCCTGTCAAGCCTTCAAGGCCCTTAAGGAAGCCTTCTTGTTAGACACCTGCCTTCGTCATCTGGATCCCAGCCGGCCCTTTGTGGTGGAAGTGGATGCCTCCAATGTGGCCGTGGGGGCCGTGCTGAGCCAGTACTCAGATTCTGGACAATTGCTACCCTGTTCATATTTCTCGAAGAAATTCTCTCTGGCAGAGAGCAACTACTGTATTGGAGATAAAGAGTTTCTAGCCATGAAACTTGCCCTGGAGGAATGGAGACAGTGGTTGGAAGGAGCCAACCATCCAGTTACAATTTACACTGATCACAAAAACCTAGCATTCTGGAAGCAAGCCCAATGCCTGAACCCAAGACAAGCCTGGTGGTCACTGTTTTTTGACCGGTTCGAATTTACCTTACGCTATCGATCTGGCTCTAAGAATGTTCGAGCTGATGCGCTCTTGCGCTCTTCTGAGGTCGAAGAGACCCCTGACATGCCTCAGTTTATTTTGGATCCTGTGAAAGTCAGTCTAGCAACAATCTTGGTGTCCTCCCAAGGGAAGACCGTCGTTCCACGTCGCTCCCGGAGAGCAGTTCTCACTTGGGCCCATGACTCCCTCACGGGGGGTCATGGTGGCTGTAAAGGGATCTTAGACTTGTTGAACAGATTCTACTGGTGGCTGACGGTGAGACAGGACGTCCAAGCTTTTGTGAGCATGTGCCCGACCTGCGCCGTGCAGAAACCGCTCATTGGTAAGCAACTTTGACCGCCCTTTCCTTCATGTGAATCTAGTGCACTCCCGGCAGTGCAACTTTCAGCCCACCAGCTTCTTTCCTTGTGGGCATCTATTCAGGGAAAGATCCATAAAGCCGCCCAGTCCACCAAGAAATGAGCGGATAGGCATCATCAGCCAGCACCTATCTTCCTCCCAGGAGACTGTGTCTGGCTAAGTACCAAAAATCTACAGCTACGTATTCTGTCTCGAAGACTAGATCCAAGATTCTGTAGGCCTTTTTGAGTCGCCGAACGAGTGGGAGCAGTCTCGTACCGACTACGCCTACCCTCCTCCATGCGCATACACGACATGTTCCATGTGTCATTGCTGAAGCCTCTTGTTTTATCCAGGTACCACTCCCAGGCTCCTGAACCTACGGACCTTCAGTACCGGACGAGGTTATGTATCAAGTACGTGAGGTCTTGGATGTTCGGTTTCACCAACGCCGATGGGAGTACCTGCTTGCCTGGGAGGGTTGCGGACCCGAGGATAATTCTTGGGAAACGGCCCGTAACATCTTTGACAAGGACTTATTACGGCAGTTCCATCTGGACCACACGAGTAAACCTGGACAGGCTAAGAGGGGAGGTACTGTTGTGGTTCTGGTCGCGAGTGCCACAACCAGACCCTTACCTCAGTGTTTCTGGACCTGTTCCCGCTTTCACTGGCCTACTTCCTGTCCTGTTCGGTGGCGTACCGGCGAAGGCCGCGCCACCGGGAAGCCTTCCATGGACGCCCTGTCTCTAGGCGTGCACACGCGCGCCAATTGGGTGCTTTTCTAAACCGTTTCCCACCAGTGGTGACTCCACCCAATTCCTGACGTCAGACGCCGTGGCCTTGATAAGCCGGCCACGGCCACCCAGTCTTTGCCTTGCAACAGGCCTACCATCCAGTTCCCTGTTGCTCAGTGCCCCAGAGTTAGCTGCCTTTGGAACTCGCTCCGTTCCTGCTTATCTGCTACATTACCTGCTTGGTTCCTGCTTGCCAGCTATAGTGTCTGTTTGGTTCTTGCTTGCCAGCTACAGTGCCTGTTTGGTTCCTGCTTGCCAGCTGCAGTACCTGCTTGGCTCCTGCCTGCCTGCTATAGTTCCTGCCTGGTTCCAGTACCCGAGTCTTGCTACAGTTCCTGCCTGGTTCCAGTACCCGAGTCTTGCTACAGTTCCTGCCTGGTCCCAGTACCCGAGTCCTGCTACAGTTCCTGCCTGGTTCCAGAACCCGAGCTCCGTTACAGTACTGACCTACTGTCCTAGTCTGGATCCAGTTCCCAGTCCTGATCCACTACTGCCTAAGTCCCAGTGGCCAGGCCCCTACGGGCTCCTCCCGGGGGGGCTTCTGCTTCCAAGGGTGAAGCCACCTAAGTCCCAATGGTTGGGTTCCTACGGGCTCCTCCCGGGGGAGTACCAGCTTCCAGGGTGAAGAGCACCTCCACGTCCAGCCTGAACATCTGCCTCTCGGCCTGTGGTACACTAGAGACTTTTGAATACCTTTCCCAGTCTCCTGCAGGTCAGCCCAAGGGTCCACTAAAATGACATTCCCTAACAAGTCAGACAAGAATGCAGCACAACATTACCATTGTCTGCTGGTTTTAAGGATAATATTTGTTTGCCAGTGTTCAAATTGTTTGCCAGTGTTAGAATTGTTTGTTATTTTTGAGATTAGTATTTTCCAATGTTACAATTGTTTGCTAATTTTAAGGTAAACTATTATTGGCTATTTAAATTGTCTGCTAGTTTTAAGATTATAATTTGTTTGTGAATTAGAATAGAATTTGAGTCTCTGAATTTTTACAAGATAATATTTGTTAGTCAGTGTAGAATTGTGTGGTGGTAAAATAAATGATTTGCTGAACTACATTCTTTACTTCGGTGTTTACTGAAGAGGATGTTGGGGTATACCCATTCCAGAGAATGTTTTCATGCGTAATAACTCAGATGGACCGAACCAAGTCACAGTGAACCTAGAAGATGTGGTAGGCCTGATTGACAAACTGAAGAGTAGTAAATCACCTGGACTGGATGGTATACACCTCAGGGTGTCTGTCAGGAGATCCAGGGTGTTGGCAGAATGCTGCTGGAGGAACTACAGGGCATGATCGCTGTCCGATGGAGATGCTGCAGCACATGCCATCCTGCAAACCACAGTTTGAATGGAATGCTGCATGGCAGCCACTGGTTACCTGTATGCAGCCTCCCCAAGCATTTGCAGCAGCACTACCATCACCCTGAATAGACCTACTGCATGCTGTTGGTTACCAGCCTGGTGGGATGTTCTCTAAGTAGGTCCACAACTACTCAAGATGGGGCTTCATACTACATTGGGTATCATTACCTGCACCGATGCATCCTCCAACTATACCTCTTACCTTCCTTCCTGCTTACATGTTGCTTATGAAAAGGAGAGGCTCACCACAGCTGGTAGTGTGTGAGATGTCGTGTGGGGTATTAATGAGAGGGGAGGAAAAGAAAGGGAATTGAAGGGAAGGGAAGATGGGCTGTGAGTGAGATGGAAGGGAGGGGAACGGGTGAGTATATGAAAGGAAAAAAGATAAGGAAAGGAGAATGGAGTGTGAGTGAAGGGGAAGAAGGGAAAATGAAACAGTTAGTGAGAAGGGATGAAAGGAAAGGGGAAGGAAAGGCATGTGAGAGAGGTGAAAGAGAGGGGTGAATGGAAAAGAGGGGGGGGGGAAAGGAGGAAAGTAGAGAAGGAACAAGACAGCATGGGGTTGTGTGAGTAGGAGAGTATCACATGTAGTCTGCCACCATTATTTCAACTTCTCCAGGGTGCAAATGATGGGAAAGATTAGGAGGCAGAAGTTAGGATTCCCGAGAAACATCCTCAGCTTCCTGGAAATATTATCACTGACACTCTATCTACCACAACGATAGGAAACATGACCCCTGCCTCCCCCAGCCCTTTCTCCATCATTTCATATGAGCAAGAGGGCCAAACTCCGAGGGACTCCCACTCAACAAAGCTCCGAGGCGGACACCCACCTTGGCCATTTCAGTGATCAGAATTTTTTTTTAGCTTTGTTGGGGGTGGAGGGGGATGAGGACAGTAGCATCTCATCCCTCACCTCAGGCAGCTGAACGCCTTGAGCTGCCCCTGGTTATGGGCATTTAGGTTCATGTTTAAAAGATTTGTCTGAGTAACTATGGGAGTTACCCTGACAAATCTTTAGTTTCAAAACTTTCCCCCTCCTCTCCATTTTAATTTTGTATGGGTGACTCATTAATCATACAAAATATAATCAGAGTGTTACGGGGCAGGACTTAATTTTTAGCCAGTTAGCACTGATATTCGCTACTATCCATAGAAAGAAATCTAGGTGAGTCTGGTCATGCCAGAGGGTTGTCTTAAAGTTATACAGTTAACTTTGACTGGGTAACTAACTTTAGCTGGGTATATTCAGTGGAACACATATCCTGCTGTGTTCTACTGAATATCTGAGTAAAGTTACCCAAGATAACTTTACCTGGATAATTTTCCTGCTCCCCAGCTTTCTCAATATGGACTATTTAGTATATGGCATTGTGTGAAAAGCTGAATTTTTTGTTCTTGTCTTCTGAGTACAAATGAATATTTATATCATTATCATTATTGATAATACTCATTATATTTTGAATTTTTTTATTTTATTTTAACTTGAGAAAGCATTGGTATGGTATTTGAACTTTAATGCATGGAGCAGCAATTACCAACCATAAAAGAAGATATGTGTACTGACCTGCTCAGACCAGCAGTTATTATCCTAAAAAATAAAAATGCTGGGCAGACTGCATGGATCACTTGGGTCTTTTTCTTCCAATATTTACTATGTTACTATGCATGTTTCTTTATGGCCATAAGTTTCATGTCCAACCTTCCCATCAATGATTCCTGAAAGCAGAAAGATTTCCAGCTGAATGGTTTTTCAGGTTCCTATCCAACTGAGAAAGAATGAGATTTATTCATAATACATAAAGTCTAATATTTTACTGGAAATATTAGAGATTCCTACAATAGATAGAGGACAAACAAATAGTGCATTTAATATTAATTATACACTGACTTGTTCTCAATTGATTTATGAATTATTCACTTATGAATATTGGAGTTACTGCCAAACAATTAGCCTTTGATTTTCAAGGTAAAAAATGAATTAAATGTTTTTCTTGTGACTCCGGTATTCATAATTCAATAACTCATTAGTTGTTGACTATCACCTTCCCTCTAGTGTACAAACAAAAGACATGGCTGTAAATCATCCCTGGATGCATCATTGATCATAGTCCTCAGAAGGAGAGGAGATTCTTTGCTACCATTGGACTAAATCTTCTAATGGGTTCCCTAAATGACAAAAAATATCAGTGACACAAAAAAGTCTCACATCTGACAGTTTCTGAAAGAACAACATTATGCAGGTTCAGTGCTGAAACTGATATTGTTATGTACTTGGCATAACAAAATGTTCTCATTTAAACTAATGGGCAACACTACACAGACACTGCTTGATAATTTGAATTCAGAGAGAGTAATCTCTATTGTTTCTGCCCAACAGCACAGTTCATCAATTCTTTTCCTCAAGTTATTGCATATTGATGGGATACTTCCCCACTGACAGGCAACAAAAAAGTAAGTCAGCACTTATCCAGTCAGACTGGCTGAATGAATAAGAAGGTCAGTGCCTCGAACTAGGTTTAAATTACTTCACATTTCTTTAATAATTGCATTTCTGCATTAAACTTCCTTGAGAAAGGAAAACATTTGATTCACAGTTCCTAAAGGCTACGTTATATGTGTGATGTAAGACTGCAATGCTTCAAAGGTTATGAATTCAGATCAAATTTTCTATCATTTTCATAAGTTTTCTCAAAGGTTAGAAAATGCTGGAAAACACACAAAAAAAAGATCTTTAGGGGACATTTTCCAGACTTCATAATGATCTTTAAGGCAGTAAAGAATAAAAACTGTGCAGAACATAATAAATGCAAACGGTATCAATCCAGGTTATAAGGTAACATAGCTCATTAAAGCTCACAGTGTTGAAGCAGTATAAGAGATTAAGGTTCAATTAAAAAAAGTTAAATTTCTTGCTAATCTCTAGGACCGTTTTTCCAAAAGAAAAATTCCAGCCATAGGTTACCAATGACTAGCTTCTGAGCGAGTATTTTATTACATAGAAAAAGACCAAAGTGAAAATGCATCTATATGGGAGAGGATTTATTTCTAGGTATGTCACAGCAAATAGAGAAGGATTTTAAATTTTTGAAATATACGTATCTGTTTCATACAAATTTCCAAAAAGTATTCAAACTTGGAAATATTTATTATGGTGGGGGAGACTCCTGACCTCCCCAACACTATCGGCACCATTTTAAATACCGGCAGCCGAAAGCCCGAGTGCAGGAAATTGCTCCAGGATCCCCGCTGGACCACCAGGGACTTTTGGCAAGTCTTGGGGGGGTCAGGAGGGTGGGGGTTTATTCATTAGTGATACGTTGTATTCGCGGGGGTTCTCCATACGTTTCATGACCCCCACGAATACAAAGAATATGGCATATAAGTTGCGGATTGCCAATACTTTGCAAACGAATGCACACCCCTAATATACAATAAAGTCACAATGATGCTAAAACATGGTAAAGTGCCTTTAAAAACAAGCAGAGTACAAACCATCAAAAGAAAAAAAACTCATAATACATTTCATACATTAAAAAGGCAACACAGAAGAAATATATAACAGATATGAGATGATTCTACTTTATATTAGTAAAGAGGAGGAGAATTATATGTCCTTAAGAAAATAAATAGAATAAATCCTGTGCTTCCATAATCAATAAAATTATATAAATAATAATAAAAAATAACAATAATAAAAAAATACATGTTAAAGTAAAAAACATATATATATATAGTAAAAGCCAAGAAGCATTTCTGGCCTACCTTGACAAACCAACAGGTCATTCATCAAATTGTGTTAAGGCCATAGCGTGTGATATACAGGGGTTCCTACTGCATTTCATGGTGAAATAATACACAATAATATGGGTTTTAACATGAGATATATTTTTTCTTTTTGCAGTAAAGGGTAAAAAAATATTTTAGCTTATGACAGCAGCCGCTATCGCGGATTATTGTAGTTTCATGTGTGATAAAATGAGGTCTTCAATCAGACGCAGCTACAAATCCTGCCTGGGCCAATAAAAACACCTCTTCTTACCTGCCCTGTCCTCCTAAAGCTACAATGTTAGGGGTAAAATTACTTGTAACAGGATTCTGGCTACTTCAAGCTGCTTGGCGGCAACAAAAACAAGAACAACGAGAGCCACAACAGGCAAGGAAAATTCAAACCCTCCTTCCCCCTCCCGCATCTGAGCCAGAGCCACTGACCCCCACCAGTAGTCTGTTCTGGCCCATAGCAGTGCTGGCCATGCAGTGGGGCACAGCGGCAATACAGGGAGTACATCTTTCATCCACAAAGCACATTGCTGGGCATGCCAGAAGAAGATATGGTTAGCAGGAATTTCCTCAGCTCTCAGGCTATTTTGGAATTATATCAAGAACTAGGTGGGGATCTGGATCCGGTCTTGGAAAGTTCACATGCTATACTGGGCATCACCAAACTTTTGTGCACTCTGCATTTCATAGTATCTGGCTCCTTCCAAATGACAGTCAGGGTCATTGAGAGAACGTCCCAAATGTCTTTTTACTGCTGTCAGGACCAGGTCATAACAGCTGTACGTGGCCGCATTCATTGGTATGGAGCATTCCCTCATGAAATGCAGAACTTGATGAAATTGAAGAGACGGTTTTATGCCATTGCAAACTTTCCAAATGCTCTGGAAGCTATCGACTGCACTCACATAGCCATCATTCCACCCCATTGTAGGAAGGAGATGTACTGCATCAGAAAGCTTTTCTACTCCATCAACGTGCAAGTGTTCTGTGATGCTCAAATGTACATACTTGACATGGCCACTGGGTACCCAGGAGCCACGCATGATTCTTTTATTTGTATTTATTTATTTATTTAACAAGTTTTATATACCGGCATTCGGAAACGTCAAAATAACGCCATCATAACGGTTTTCAAAATAAGGTTATAGAGATAAAGGGGTTGACAAGGGGTATAAAAACATAACATGTTATTAGGCTTAATAGTAGACAAATTCATGCTTAAGATCAAAACAAGTTCATTCTTATTTTAGAAAAGTATAGTTGTGCTGATATTCATTTAATCATGAGGTTGTAATGGAGGGCAGTGATGATTAGTTGATTCTTTGGGTGGTTTGATATGCTTTGTTGAACAACCAAGTTTTTAATTCTTTTTTGAATGTTTTTAGGTTTACTTGAATTCTGGGTTTAGTTGGGAGAGAGTTCCAAAGTTTTGGGCTACCAAGGGATATCGCTCTATTTTGAGTAATTGATTTGAGTGCATTGGTGCTGTTTTTAGGAGTCCTTTATTTGCTGACCTCAGGTTTCTACTTGGGGTATGGAGTTGAATATAGGGGCTTAGCCAATTTTTCTGTTCTTCATATATAATTTTATGTAGGATGGAAAGGACTTTATATTCGATCCTGTATTTTATTGGAAGCCAATGAAGTGGTTGGGGTGATGTGGTCATGCTTTTTGGCACCTGAAAGGATTCTTGCAGCTGCATTCTGCAGGATTTGGAGAGGTTGAATGGTGTTTAGAGGTAAGTTGAGGAGTAGAGAGTTGCAGTAGTCTATATTGGAGAATATTAATGATTGCAAGACTGATCTGAAGTCATTATTTGAGAGAAACAGTTTTAGATGACGGAGTGTAAGTAGTTTATGATAACAGTCTTTAATTTTTGTTGATATATGGGGGCAGATTTTATAAATCTGCTCACACGCGTACTTTTGTTCGCGCACCAGGCGCAAACAAGAGTACGCAGAATTTGAATAGATACGCGTGGCTGCGCGTATCCATTAAAATCCGGGGTCGGCGCGCGCAAGGCTACCCATAATCGGCAGCCTGCGCGCACCGAGCCGCGCAGCCTGCCTCCGTTCCCTCCTCCCACCTTCCCCTCCCTTCCCCTACCTAACCCCCCCCCCCCCCGGCCCTATCTAAACCTCCCCCCTACCTCTATCAGGAAAGTTACGCCTGCTGGAAGCAGGTGTAACTTTGCCCGCGCCGGGCCAGCTGCCGCGCTCCATGTTCCGGTCTGGGGGCTGGTCCAGGGGCTGCTGTCACGCCCCGGGAACGCTCCCGGGCTGGAACCACGCCCCCGTACATGCCCCAAAACGTCGCGTCACTCCCAACACACCCCCAAAATGTTGCATCACTCCCGACACGCCCCCGAAATGCCGCGTCACTCCCGGCATGCCCCCCCGACATGCCCCCCGACACACCCCTCCATGCAAGCCCCGGGACTTACGCGCGTCCCGGGGCTTGCGCGTGCCGCCGAGCCTATGCAAAATAGGCTCGGCACGCGCAGGGGGGGGTTTGGGGTAGTTTTCGGGGGGTACGCGTGTATCTTACGCCCGTACCCCTTTGAAAATCTACCCCATGGTTTTTAAATGAAAGTTCTTTGTCGATTATTACTCCAAGGTTGCGGGCATGGTTGGTTGGAGATAAGCTTGAATTTTGGTTCATGAGATTTAAAGTCGGTGTATGCAGAGAGTTGTTCTTTCTGTCAAGTACTATTAATTCAGTTTTGTCAAAGTTGAGGATGAGTTTTATGTTGTTTAGTTATTCCTTGGTACTGTTTAGGTAATAGGCAGTTAATTTATATGTTTCTTCAATTGATTTTTTTATTGGAATTAAGATTTGAATATCATCAGCATAGATGAAATGGGTTAGATTCAGATTTGTAAGGAAGTGGCATAGTGGGAGAAGATAAATGATAAAGAGTGTCGCTGAAAGGGTGGATCCTTGGGGAACTCCGGAGTCTAAGTTTATTTTTTTTGATAGGGATTCATTAAGTAGTACTTGGTAGGATCTTTGTGACAGATAGGAGGAAAACCATTGAAGAGTTGTTTTGTTAGCACCAATTTCAGAAAGACGATTAATCAGTATAAAGTGGTTTACAGTATCAAATGCTGCTGATAAGTCGAGGAGGATTAGAAGGTAACTTTGGCCTTTTTCAAAACCTTTAAGTACGAAGTCATGCATGGCAAGTAGTAAGGATTCTGTGTTTTCTAAAGCCAAATTGAGAAGGAAGGAGGATGTTGTTTTCATCTAGGTGATCGGTGAGTCGAGTATGGATGATTTTCTCAATGATTTTTGCAAAGAATGGGAGGTTTGATATGGGTCGGTAGTTCAGTGGATTTTCTGGATCTAGATTATTCTTTTTTAGAATGGGTTTGATGATGACCGATTTTAGGCTTTCTGGATAGTTTCCTTCAGTGAGGGAAAGGTTTACAATTTTTGTTATTGTTTTGGTGATTGATGGATCGAGATTTTTTATAGCTGTAATGGGAATGGCATCAATATTGTGTTTGGCTGGATTCATTTGTTTGATGATCATTTGGGTTTCTAAGGAAGATACTCTTTCAAAGTTGGACCAGGTTTTTGTTTGAATGTTCAGTAGTTTCTGGTCTTGAGAGTCATTTTTTAGGTTGTTATTTATGAGTAATTTGATTTTTTCATTAAAGAAGTTGGCAAAGTCATCACTGCTGATCTTTGGTGATGATAGTGATTGATTGTCTTGAGAGGTTTTTGTAAGGGTTTTTACTGTGTTGAAGAGCATCTTATGGTTTTGTTGGTATTTGGAAATTTTTTTGGAGTAGAAGTCTTTTTTTGTTTTATGGATGAGTTTTTTTTTATATTCGGCAAGTTGTGATTTGTATGCGTATAGAAGTGTAGTTGTTTTGTTTTTCTCCAGGATTTCTCTATTTTTCTGAGTTTCCTTTTTGCTGCTCTGATGTTTTTGTTATACCAGGGATTTTGATTTTTTTAAATTCTTTTATTGTTTTTGTTATTATGGGATTTATCTTGTCTGCTATAGTTTTCATGATGTTGAACCAAGAAGATGTTGCATTTTCTATGTTTGATAGATCAATATTTGTTATTTCATTCTGCAGATTTGTTTGAAGGGTTTCCATGCAGAAAGGTGGATGATAGGAGAAGGTTTTGGTGGTGGTTTTTTTTGTTGAGCGTTTATGATAAGAGAATAGATTTGTGTGGATGAAAGAATGGTCTGACCATGGAATTTTAGAAATCGCCATTTGGTGATTCGACCAGAACTTGGTATTGATGAAGATTAGGTCTAGTGTGTGACCTGCCTTGTGTGTAGGGCCAGTGATAATTTGATTGAGACATAGAGATGATAGTGCATCAATGATTGATGAGGATGCAGGCAATAGAGGGGTAGAGTCCATATGTAGGTTGAAATCACCTAGAATAATTATAGGTTTGGTAATAGATAGTTTGGTCAGAAAAAAGTTAATAAGTGATGAGCAGTTTTTTTCAAGAGTGTTGGGGGGGGGGGCAGTATAATAGGCAAATTTGTAAGTGTGGAGAATCAAATAATGCAATTTTTAGTGGAGAGCAATTGCTTGTTGGAATTGATTTCAGTTGTAGATTTTTTTTGGAGATGAGCATTAAACCCCCTCCTTTCTTTTTTGGTCTGGGTAAAGAAAGCATTCTATAAGAAGAGATGTTGATTTGGTTGATTATTACAGTGTCAGTGTTTTTTGCCCAAGTTTCTGTAATAGCTATAAAGTCTGGTTTTTCATCTTGGAGAAGGTCGTTCATGATAGGAATTTTTTTATTATTGATTGAGAATTAAAGAGTAGGAAGGAGAGTGTTAGATAGTTACAGAGTGAAGTGTTGTTGTTTTTATTTTATTTATTTATTTTAGTTTTTCTATACCAGCATTCGTGAGAGAATCACATCATGCCGGTTTACAATAAACAGGGGAGTGATAAAAGGTATAGTGAATGAAATAAATAACAGGTGCTGAACAAAAAACAGTTACAGTTTCATACAACATGTATAAGTACAACTAGGAGCAGAGAAAAAATGATAGGAAAATTAACATACTATATTAACCAAAATTTGATGAGGTACATTTACAAAGATTTGATGAGGTACATTTACAAAAGATTATGGTATTTGCTAGGTCTTGTCCATTTGAACTTATTGTATTTTTTTACGTAAGGGTGGTGATAGGAAGTAATAGTTTTCTGCATATGGGTAGTGACTGGAAGATGGTTAGAGGAGAGTTATGATTTAATCCGAGTCTGTGAAGGCTTTTTTGAATAGCCATGTTTTGAGTCTTTTCCTGAAAGTTGGGAGGCAAGGTTCCTGCCGTAGTTCCGGTGGGATGGAGTTCCAAAGAGGAGGTCCTGCTGTGGAGAAAGCCCTGTCTCTGAAGGTTATATGAAGGGAGGTTTTGGAATGAGGTACCTGAAGAGATTCCTTATAGTACTCTCTTATGGGTCTGGAGGATGTGTGTTTTTTGAAAGGGATTTGTAGGTTGAGCGGAGCGATTTGTTGGATAGCTTTGTATATTGTGGTGATGGACATATAATATTCTATAATGAATCGGCAGCCAGTGTAGGTCTTTGAGGATTGAGGAGATGTGATCTCATCTCCGTGTATTTGTCAGTATTCTGGCTGCCGTGTTTTGCACCATCTGTTGCGATCCCGGTCACTGGGGCAGTGACCGGGCCCTTACCTCCTCCTGAAGCGCCGCAAATCGCCGGGTCCCGGGCCCCCCGAGCCGCGTGGCAGCGGCTGAAGACCACCGGGTCCTGGGCCTCTCAAGCCGCGTGGCAGCGGCGTCTCCACGAGGGAGACGCCGCCAAAGACTCCGCCCCCCTGGAGTGGTACGCGCGCGCGCGAGGACCGGCGTTTTCTGCTCTCAGCCCCGGATGTCTGGGTCCACCTCCTGATGACGTCAGACGCCGGTAAGGGGATTTAAACAGGGACCCGGGAACCCTGACTTTGCCTTGCAACGAGGTTACTTCCTGAAGTGCTAGTTGCCGTCCTGATCATCCGGTTCCTGATTCCAGCCTGCCTGTCCTGAATCCTGCTTGCCTGACCTTGTTTCCTGCTTGCCACCTGCCTTGATCCCAGCCTGTGACTCCGACCTTGCTTGCCTGCCGCCTGCCTTGATTCCGGTCCGTGACTCCGTCTCCGCTTGCCTGCCGCCTACCTCGACCTCAGCCTGTGACTCCGACTCCGCTTGCCTGCCACCAGCCTTGACTCCGGTCCGTGACTCCGACTCCGCCTGTTTACTGCCTGTCTTGATTCCGGTTCGTACACCTTTCTGGGTTGCATCTGTTCTCCGCCTAAGTCCCAGCGGTCCGGGTCCCTACGGGCTCCTCCTGGCGGGACCGCGGACTTCCAGGGTGAAGACTCCTAAGCCCTAGCGATCCAGGTCCCTACAGCTCCTCTGGAGGGGTCACGGGTTTCCAGGTGAAGTCTCGTCAGCCCAGTGTGTGTTCTGCCTCCCGTCCACCATTCCTGACCGGTCGGCCTAAGGATCCACTTTCGGTATTGGATAGTCACAACACCATCTGAAGAGGTTTAGTATGCGATGATGGAAGACCTAATAGTAAAGAGTTGCAATAGTCTTAGAGAAGATTATTGCTTGTAAGGTTGTCCTGTAGTCATGGTTGTGGAACAGTGGTTTTATTCTTTTTAAGACATGCAGTTTATGAAAGCAGTCCTTGGTGGTTTGGTTGATAAAAGCTTTTAGGTTTAGCCGAATATCAATGATCGCTCCCAGATCTCTCACTTGGGCTGTTTGTAAGTTTGCTGAAAGGTTTGTGGGGATGTAGCCGTTCTCCGTGGATATGAGAAGGAGTTCCGTTTTTGAGGAATTTAGGATTAAATTCAGACTGGAGAGGAGGGAGTTAATTTCTCGAAGGCATGTTTCCCATAGATCTAGGTTTTTTTTTGATGGATTCTTTGATGGGGATCACAATCTGGACATCGTCGGCGTAAAGATAGTATTTTAGGTTCAGGTTGGTTAGTAATTGGCAGAGAGGGAGAAGGTAGATGTTAAAGAGAGTAGGTGAGAGGGATGAGCCTTGCGGGACTCCTAGAGATGAAGGGTAGCGCTTAGATTCTTTGTTGTGTATTTTGACCTTGTAGCCTCTGTTTTTCAAGAATGTATTGAACCAGGCCAATGCGGTGCCTGTTATGCCGATGTTCGATAGTTGGTTAAGGAGCATTGTATGGTTGACAGTGTCAAAGGCGGCTGAGAGGTCCAAGAGGATCAACAGGCCTGGCCTTTGTCAAGGCCCATGATGAGGTAATCTGTCAAGGAAATAAGAAGTGATTTGGTGCTTAATGATTTCCTGAAGCCATATAGAGAGGGGAAAAGAATTTTGTGATCCTCAAGGTAGTCTGATAATTTAGTGTTAACTAGTTTTTCCATGACCTTGGCAATGAAAGGGAGGTTGGAGATTGGGCGAAAGTTGGTGGGGTCTTCTGGATCTAGGTTTGGTTTTTTCAGGAGCGGTTTGATGGAAGCCATTTTAAGGTCATCTGGATAAATTCCTTGGGATAAGGAGCAGTTGATAATGTCTGCCAGGGCTTTGGAGATGGTGTCTGGAATAAGAAGAAGTAGTTTGGATGAGATATGGTCAAAAGGGTGAGACGAGGATTTCATTTTTTTCAGTACTCTTAGGATCTCTGAAGTTGTGATAGGTTCGAACGTGTTGAGAGAGATGTTTTTGTTGGGGTGTAGATAGGTATTGTAAGGGGAAGAGGTATTTGGTGTCATCTTTATTAGCAGGTTAGTGATTTTGTTGCTGAAGAAGAGGGCCAGCTCCTCTGCTTTTTCTTGGGCTTTGTTAAGCGGTATGCCCGGTGCTTGGATTTGAGTTAAGTTGGAGACGTAGGCGAACAGGGCTTTAGCGTCAAAAATCATGTGATGGATCTTATGAGAGTAGAAGTCTCTTTTTGTTTTTAACATGAAGCTTTTGTAGCGGTGGAGGGCAAGTTTGTAGGCGGAGAGGGAGGACACTGTAGGTGCTTTGCGCCATTTGCATTCATTCCGTATAAGGGAGAGTTTTAGGTTTTGAAGTTCTTCATTGAACCAATGTTGTCTTTTAGGATGGTTGTGTTTGAGTTTTTTAGTTGTCAGAGGACAGAGTTTGTTTGCTGCCGCTTCTGTTATATTATGCCATGAATGAAGGGCTGAATTCGGAGTGGAAACGTCTAATAGGGGGAGTTCTAAGACTAGGTGATTGTGGAGGTCATCGGAGGCGCATGATTTCCTGTAAGTGAATTGTTGTTGAGGGGCGTGATTGCTGTTTCTTTGTGCCAGAGAGATGGTGGTAGAGATTAGGGCGTGGTCTGACCAGGGTACTGGTTCGCAGACCGGTTGTGTTGAGTTAGAGATGCCTGAGTTAATGAAGATGAGGTCTAAGGTATGACCTGCTCTATGGGTGGGTTTCTTGATAATCTGCTTGAAGCCTAAGGCTGACATAGCAGTAAGGAGTGTTTCGCCGTTGGTAGAAAGAGAGGGGTCGTCGACATGTAAGTTGAAATCTCCAAGTATTATTGCTGGGGAATCCAAATTTAGGTAAGAGGCTGTTAGTTCTAGAAAGGGTGAGGCGTCCGAGTCAAGAAGGCCTGGGGGGGCATAGACAAGGAGGATTTGTAGATAGTCTGATTTGAAGAGGCCTGTTTCAAGTTTGGTAGGTGAGTTGACTGGGTATTGAGTGAGATTCAGATCTTTTTTGGCAGCAAGAAGTATACCCCCTCCTCTTCTTTTCTGTCGGGAAATAGAGAAGAAATCGTAGGTATCCGTTGGTAATTGATTAATTAGTGCAGTGTCTGTAGGTTTGAGCCAAGTTTCAGTTATGGTGCAGAGGTCTGGGTTTGCATCAAGAAGAAGGTCGTTAAGTATAAGGGTTTACTTAGTGAGGGATTGGGCGTTAAATAGAAATAGAGAGAATAGAGTTAGGCCTAGCAATTGTGTAATGGGGGAGACCATGATGGGAATGAGGGCTTTGTAGATGTGTGGACGGGTAGTCATGAGAAGTTTACCAGCAAAAATGGTCCTCCTATGATGGAGAGTTGGAATAGGGAGACCACGAAGCATGGTGGCCAGTTGTGACCGGAGAACTGTTGGGAAGAGTACTGGATGCGGTCGAATGAGAGCTAGTGCCTGTTCAGGTGAGAATTGGAGGCTGTAGGAGGAATGCTTCAAAGAAGTTTGTAAGACTGAAGAGTGAATGAATGGTGAAGTTTGGTTGACATTTGCTTGTAGATTGGAAGGTAGAGGGATGAATGGTGAGATGGGAGCTGGAAGAAGTTTGGTTGAGTGTTGTAGGCTGTGAGTGCTCTGGCGGATGTGATAGATTTGGTGATATGATGGCGTGAAGCGGTTGTTATTTCTATGGTTAAGAGTTGCACTTTGCACTTTCTTTGGTTAGGTGTTGTACTTCAGGGGTGCACGAAGGGGCCTGCCCCTTTGTCGCGCTCCTTCAGTGCACGACGCTGAGAGGGGTGTCTGGAATTTAAATCCCCCGCTTACCGCTGACGCGGAGGAAAGGTAAGGCTTGCTCCAATCGACTGCTGCATCTCGGATGGGCGAAGCGGAGGGACTGGCCGCGTGGCCGGCGTTGGAGCCCCGGAGGCAAGTGCTGGGCATTTTATTTAGGCCTTGCCCTGACGGGCTTCAGCGCCGGATGTGCAGGCCTTGCTACAGTCTCGTTCGGGTGCAGCATTGGGGAGATCGCGGCAGAAAAGGACGCCGAGAGGGGCGTCTGGAATTTAAATCCCTCGCTTACCGCTGACGTGGAGGAAAGGTAAGGCTTGATCCAATCGGCTGTTGCATCTCGGAGGGGGCGGAGCGGAGGGACTGGCCGCGTGGCCGGTGTTGGAGCCCCGGAGGCGAGTGCTGGGCATTTTATTTAGGCCTTTCCCCGACAGGCTTCAGCGCCGGATGCGCAGGCGTAGCTACAGTCTCGTCCAGGTGCAGCGTTGGGGAGATCGCGGCAGAAAAGGAGGCCGAGAGGGGCGTCTGGAATTTAAATCCCCCGCTTACCGCTGACGTGGAGGAAAAGTAAGGCTTGCTCCAATCGGCTGCTGTGTCTCGGAGGGGTGGAGCGGAGGGACCGGCCGCGTGGCCGGCGTTGGAGCCCCGGAGGCGAATGCTGGGTGTTTTATTTAGGCCTTGCCCCGACAGGCTTCAGCGCCGGATGCGCAGGCCTAGCTACAGTCTCGTCCGGGTGCAGCGTTGGGGAGATCGCGGCAGAAAAGGACGCCGAGAGGGGCGTCTGGAATTTAAATCCCCCACTTACCGCTGACGTGGAGGAAAAGTAAGGCTTGCTCCAATCGGCTGCTGTGTCTCGGAGGGGCGGAGCGGAGGGACCGGCCGCATGGCCGGCGTTGGAGCCCCGGAGGCGAGTGCTGGGCGTTTTATTTAGGCCTTTATTTATTTATTTGTTGTGATTAATCGTTGTGTGTTGATATTTGAGATTTGTTTTAGATTTCATACCTTTTACTTTCCAGTTGTTGTTGGAGTTTGTTCTGTTTCTGTTGTCTTTGCATTCTGATGAAGGTTGATGGATTGCCATTTTTCTTTATGTTCAGGGTGTATTTGGAGATTATATATTGCCGGCAGTTGGGATTGCACGAAGGGGTGCACAAAGGGGGTAGCCCCTTTGTCGCGCCCCTTCAGCGCATGACGCATGGCGTGCGACGCCTGGCGGTGTCGCTGTCTTAGCGCTGGGGCGCGCCTACATCACTCTGGGGGGCATGTCCAAGGTTCTCTCTGTTTCCCCTGAATTCACAGCAAATTTCAAAAAGGCACTTGCCTTTATTTCTGCAGAAGCTGCTTCTTCACACCGGTGTCGGCAGCGGTTGGTGGAGGGTGGGTGGGAGAGCCTGCCCTGATGTTTCTACCTCAGGAGGTATCGCTGTCTTAGCGCTGGGGCGCACCTACGTCACCTTGGGGGGCGTGTCCAGGGCTCTCTCTGTTTCCCCTGAATTCACAGTGAATTTCAAAAAGGCACTTGCCTTTATTTCTGCAGAAGCTGTTTCTTCACAACGGCGTCGGTAGCAGTTATACTTAGGTAATTGGTCCTGTTTGAAAATTTTGAAGACAGCCTCTGCGGTGATGGTTGGCTCATATGTAAGAGTGATGTTTCTTTTTCTAGTCCCTCTCCTGCTCTAGGTTTCCAGCAAACAGCATTGATGGGAAGCTGTCACATTTATGACAGCATCATTTATGACACGTGGCTTGTAAAGTTAGGTCTAGAAGGCATTCAGCCATGGCCTGGCTTTATCTCTCCATGCTGGAGAGGCCTGCAAATGTTGCATGCCCAAACAATAGAGATGTGCATTCCTTTTTCCTGAATTAGGCAATTTCAATGATAATATTTAAAAAGGGCTCCAGGGGCTATCCAGGAAACCATAGACCAGTTAGCCTGACTTTAGTGGAGGAAAAATAGTGGAAAGTGTTCTAAATATCGCCCTTGCCCTGCCCTGGTACCCTTAGACTTTCCAGCCTGGTGAATCTTTGTTTGACAGGGATTTGCACTTGTGGAACCCTAGCGTCCTGTCTCTTAGTGGGATATTTCTGGATTTCTTCCCTTTGCAATTCGCTCTCAGTTTCAACTGTTCCAAACAGGCTGAGGGCTGTAACTTGGTGGGTAATTCCCTACTGGAATTGGCAGTGACTTGTGCTTACCCCAGTAGTCCAGCAGTCTGCCACCTTGTGTTCTTCATTACTTCTGACTTTCAGTTGAAATTTTGGGGGGGTGGGGGAACTAAGGCATTTGTGGTATATCTTAGTGTATACTGCAGGGAAAGATAAGATACACCACTTTTTCCCAATATTTTCACCAAGCTCTGGCCAATGCTGCCTTTAGCTTTTCTCTCTTCACCCTCCACACCTGAACTATCCTGTAGCAGGATGGATAGTCCTGCCCTTCACAGGATGCCGTGTGGGTGAACTTCAAGCTTAACATGTCTACCTGCTTGGGGGTTTGGGCTAGCGATCCCATTCAGGGATTGCCTTTCATCCCCTGAAACACTTGTTCCTGTCCTGCTGGTCAGCCATGTCTGGTGCATTGGCAAGGAGAGTCCTTCACAGACCCTGCTGTTGTTGCTGATTATTCTTCCAAGGGTTGCTTGGGTTTTCTGCCCATTATGCTTATTATCCAAACATGGGCACACTTCTGCAGAGACATTCTATCCTTTGGATGTCAGTGGTCCGCAGTTTCTTTCTGGGGAGTTCTCAAGCCTCAGTTGGTTTTTCAGTTGTCTTAAGAACATAAGAACATGCTGGGTCAGACAAAGGGTCCATCAAGCCCAGCATCCTGTTTCCAACAGAGGCCAAACCAGGCCACAAGAACCTGGCAAGTACCCAAACTCTAAGAAGATCCCATGCTCCTGATGCTAGTAATAGTATTAAGGCTGTGCATTTGTTCTCTACGAATTGGTAATCCACAACGTATAGGGCCATATTCGTTGTATTCGTGGGGAAATGAAACATATCATGATTCCCCAAGAATACAACAAATCTTCACCAAATTATTCGGCTGTCTAAAGGAGCCAATTTAAACAAACCCCCCACCCTCCTGACCCCGGCACCATCTTGTGCTCCTACCATGTGACAGGGGCTGACCAATGGCACTGGTAGCCCCTGTGACATAGTAAGGGCAAAGGCTATCGGTGTCATTTTGATTACTGGCAGCCGATGGCCAGAGTGCAGGAAGTCGCTCCGGGACCCCCGTTGGACCCCCAGGGACTTTTGGCAAGTTTTGGGGGATCCTCCTGACCCCCACAAGACTTGCCAAAAGTCCAGCGGGGGTCCGATGCCAGTACTCAATATGGCGCCGATAGCCTTTGCCCATATTATGTCACAGGGGCTACCGGTGCCATTGGTCAGCCCCTGTCACATGGTAGGAGCACAAGATGGCACCGATGGCCATGTGACAGGGGCTGACCAATGGCACCGGTAGCCCCTGTGACAAAGGCTAGCCATGATGAAACCAGCACCGAGGGTGTGAGTGCAGGGGCTGGCTCCTGGACCTCCCGCTGGACCACCAGGGAGTTTTGGTAAGTCTTGGAGGGGGGTTCAGGAGGGTGGGGGGGGTTTGTTTACATTTTTATTTAGGTGGCCGTATAATTTGGGGAAGAGTCGTGTATTCGTGGGGAATCGCGATACGTTTCGCTTTCCCACGAATACTATGAATAGTGTAATATACGTTGCAGATCGCCAATACGGTGAAAACGAATGCACACCCCTAGCTCCTAATATGGAACCTAACATCGTGTAACTACAGCAAGGGTTATTTTTCCCTATATGCATCACCTTGCACTTGTCCACATTAAATTTCATTTGCCATTTGGATGCCCAATCTTCCAATCTCACAAGGTCTTCCTGCAATGTATTACAAACCGCTTGTGATTTAACTACTCTGAATAAACCATGTCCTCCTATATGCTCTGTGATTGTGATCTTTAGAATAGTTACGACTATTTTCTCGGCTCTGAAGTCAGGCTCACTGATCTATGGTTTCCTGGATCTCCCCTAGAGCTCTCCAGTCTGGCCACCCTCCAGTTTTCAGGTACAATGGATGATTTTAATGATAGGTTACAAATTTTAACTAATAGATCTGAAATTTCATCTTTGATTTCCTTCAGAAACCTAGGATGCATACCATCTGATCCAGGTGATTTGCTACTCTTTAGTTTGTCAATCTGGCCTACTACATCTTCCAGGTTCACAGTGATTTGGACAGTTCATCTGACTCATCACCCTTGAAAACCATCTACGGAACTGGTATCTCCCCAACATCCTCATCAGTAAACACAGAAGCAAAGAATTAATTTAGTCTTTTTGCAATGGCCTTATCTTCTCTAAGAGCCCCTTTAACCCCTTGTTCATCTAATGGTCCCACCAACTCCCTCACAGGTTCTTACTTCAGATATATTTTAAGGCAATTTTTAATTGAGTATGCACGCATGCACACAAATGCCACTTCTACAGCATAAATCAGGGGATTTTAAAAAAGACATGCGTCAACACTGTTCCCAGTTTTACCAGTCTGTCCACAATTCATGCAGTTAAGAGAGAGGTCCTCCAAACCTTCTTAGTTTAATAACCTTCATTTCAACCAGTTTTCCCCAAACCTTAAAACTGCACTGATCTGCCTATTTTTCTTTATTTTTGAACTTATATGTCATATTTAGCAGAAATAAAGTAACGTGGCAGGGGGCCTTGGTGCATGCCGGATCATATGAAGATAAGAACATGAGAAATTGCCATATTGGGTCAGACCAAGGGTCCATGATTCACCGCATCCTGTTTCCAATCCAGGCTACAAGTACCTGGTAAGTACCCAAAAACTAAGTTTATCCCATGCTACTGATACTAGTAATAGCAGTGGCTATTTTCTAAGTCAACTTGATTAATAGCAGGTAATGGACTTCTCCTCCAAGAACTTATCCAAACCTTTTTTAAACCCAGCTACACTAACTGCCCAATTAATAATATAAAACATTTAAAAAGAATAAATATTATAGAAAAACTGAACAATCAATTACTGGGGCACTCCATTTTTCAGCTGGCTAATTTTCTAATGCAGACTGTCCCAACCATGAATACAAATGACAAGAAACCCATGCTAGATTTTGAAAATATGTGGCCACATCTTTATTAACAATACAAGCTGCAGTACATATCCCAGTTGCTGAGCTTCAACTTTCAAAACCTTAGCTACCCCTCCCCCCACTTTTAAAACATGAGAGTCATGTGCAGATCTTTGCCCACAAAGCTAAAATAAGGACTGGGTGTATGTGTGCTGAACCAGCTGCTCTCATGTTTCTGCTCACAGGCCCCATGCAGAGCTATGTGGCCTATCCTGTCTCATGGCATCAATCTTGCCAAGGCTAGCCTTAGTTCACAATGCCTTGAACATGGGTGCTGAGCCACTGTTCACCTGGCTCATTTCCTGTGGCTCTAGGCAGGCAAGAAACCTCATGCCAGCCCCCACAGAACCCATACTACTCCCACAGAAGCTGAGAAGCCTGCTGCAACAACAAAGTGGAACAGACATCAATAACAAAATCACATACATGCATAGAACCATAAGATTATTCCCTCAGCCTCTAAACTATGAAGGAATAATGGGAGAGAGGGATGAGCAAGGAAGGCAGAGTGGCAGTGATCCACAACAGGAAGACAGGTGGGAAGCCCACTGTGATTTAAATGTTCTCACTGCGTCTCTTCTGATGCCAGCTATCAGCCAATTGGAGTACTGCTAGGTTGGCTGTTGACATCACCACATAGCCCAAAATGCTACTGTGAATTCCCCTCCTGCTCTGCTCCCCCATGCCGGAATGTGGGGGGTCCAAACCATCTAACTCTGCTGCCGTCAACACTGCAGGCCCCAATCACAGTGTCACACTGCCAGTGAGTTGGGCCAAGGCCCCCTTCCTTCCGCCTCTATGGGACTGAAAAAGAAAGGCACAGAGCTGCCATGGCAAACACGTGTGGGGGAGGGGAGTCCATATCTAACTGCCACTTAGTGGGGCCCATCCCCAGGGCCCTGTTATCTGTGTCATCTGCCCATGCCTGCTGGAGGGTGCTTGTTTGGATGGCAATGGCTGCCCATTATCCAGGTTTAAACCTCAGGGATGTATTGTATTGAATTAAAAAAATGAATCAATGATCCCCTCTTATCAAACACAAATCTATATCTCTTTCTTCCTGCCTAGGCTTAATCACCTTCAATACACAAAATTACAGAAGTTGATATAAATTGTTATATCTTACTAAATGTTCAATGATGGATGCTCTATGATTCTCCTTTTGACACAACTCCTATGCTGTAACAACCTCGTTTTTAATTTTCTTTTTTTTTTTTTTTTTTGTCATATAGAGCATTTTACATGGACATTTGATGACATAAACCACATATTTAGTATTACAGTTAGGAAAATGTTTCACATTCATGCCAGTGACTGGATTTATAAAACAATTAGTTCTCAAAACTTGAGGACACAGACAATAGCTACCACATGTAAAATGACCTTGTGGGGAGGCACAGGTTAAACTATCCATTTCAGGCCGAGCAGATGAAACCAATTTGTCTCTTATAGTGCAATCCCTAGCAAAGGCCACCATAAAGCTTTTATCCTCAAAGCAGCCCAAATTCTGAACAATATGTTAATGATTTTGATATGTGTAGACGAATATGAGAACCACATCGGAAATACCAACTTCTGTTCTTTTAGTTTATCTGATCCTTGTAGCAACTGATTTCTATTGGATAATTATGCTCTCCTATATCCCCCCAATACATATTTATTACGGAAACCTCTGTGGAACTATTTGATCCTGCCAGCAGGGTGTGAGAACCCCATTTGCACATCATCAACCAGAATCACCTTATGGGACTCTCACTTCTTATCTGACTGGGAAATGAGACAGTTGCTGCAAGGGTGTTTTGGGGAGGCACTTAATGCCACCCCAAAACGTTGCCACCTAAGGCTAGGCGACTATCTCACTCTTCCTAATGATAGAATCATGTCAGTTCATGACTCTTTTAAAATCCATCCTTACCACAGCAGCTACCCAAACTACTATTTATGCCATGCCAATTATTAAGGGTGATACCCTAAAAAAATTGTTTCCTGTTTCATTTTTATTCCTGGGGTGGGCTCTTTGGCACCAGTACCCCCGTCACAAGATAGAGGCAAAGGGTGCCTGGCACCATTTTGACTAATGGCAGCCACCAGCCCAGGAGCAGGAGGTCACTTCTGGGCCCCCTACCAGACCACCAGGCATTTTTAGTGAGTTTTACTGGGATCGCTAGGGTAGGCGGCCTCAATATTTTAATAAATAGGAAAAGTTAGGGTGGGTTCTGGGTTTATTTGTTTGTTTTTTTTTATTTGCTTTCCTCAGCAATTAGGCAGGCCAATCCACACTAGTGAATTATGCACTCCTACCAGCAGATAGAGAAGGAGTAAAACTGGCTTGCTGATTTCACTGACATATAACCTTGCCCCAAAATCAGCTTCCCAGTCTTCTCCATCTCCAGCAGATGGTGGACATGTAGATCCCTTGTGGAGCTTGCTTGTAAAAGAAAAAAAACAACAACAGAGAAAGAAGATAGAAGATTAGAAGAAGAATTGAATGCAGAGCTTGAATTCCTGAGGAGTTATCTATTTGTCTCTCCCTCAGGTGAACACTTTAAGTTTGGAACTTAACCAAGTGTTTACTTAAAAAGAGGATGAGGGAGTGTTTGGCAGTTAAGGCTCGAGCCCTCTCTCCCCACAGCCGGAGTCCCAATTGTGATCTCAGCCAGGAAGGGCTGAGCTCAGGTAAAAAAAAAGTGATAGGAGAGAAGTTTAGGCTTCCTCTTTCTCCTTACCAGGTTTCTTTTACCTTCATCATTTCCCTCAAAGTTTCCCTTTTCCCTCTCACTTCCCTAGGGAGTTTGTGAAGAGTGGAGGCGGTACAGGACGGCGGGTCGAGCAGCTTTCGCTAGGCTCCATGTGTCATGCTCAGTTAAGTCAGTCATTTGGGAGGCTGCGGCAGCGTGTTTTTCCCAGCATGTAGATGCGTTGTCATTGCATGGTGGGGTCTTGACGTTGGCACGCATGTGCATGGGTACTTGAGCGCATATTTGCACTGGTACACCCAGGTGCAACTGGTGTGCGCTCAGCAGGCTGTGTAAAGCTGAGTTAAGGAAAAATAATGGCGCCAGGAAAAAAAAATAAATCTAAGTGCCTTGCTATTTGTATAGCTTGCATAAAAGGGTGATTCAGCCATTGCTCTCTCTGCACCTTTGTCAGTGCTGTTTAGACTCTAAAGGAAATTTGCCTACTGCACATTTTGCAAATGTTGAGATCTCCCCTTGGCCTATGGTGGATCTTGAGGGGAGAGGCGCAGGAGGAGACATGGTGGACAGTTCCCCTCCCTACTTGTTTATTCCCAGGGAGGGGTCGTAAATTGAATGTTTGGATTTATAGGCCCTAATATGGATCTATCCTTTTTCTCCTGGGTGGAATCTTTCCAGGACTTGCAGGTTTTTCTGCAGAGGCATCCAGCGAAATCGAAGCAATCCACTAGGAAGAGATCAAGTTCTCAGACCTTCTCCTTGCCATCCATTTCCAGCAAGCGCTGCAAGGAGACTGCACCTGGAGATGTTCAGGAGGATGCGTATCATGACATATCGGATCATTCCAATGGGATTTGGCTTTCTCACCTCTTCAAAAGGGAGAAATTTCACTTGATTTGGAACCACATTGAACTCTAATCTGTTTTTTTTTACAGACATGAATTGCTGTATCTGTTGACTTAGACCCTGAAGATGCTAGGTGTAGCCACGTGTAACATTACGGGCTCACAAAAGAAAGATCCCATATTGGACTGTTTATGCAAAGTGTTCTGTTTCTTTCCCCTCCAGGAACAATTCAAGAATTAATTGATCTTGAGTGGACTGTACTTTGGTGAATTTGTACCCCTTGGCCGAAGGCAAGGGAAAGTTGCAATTCATGAAGATTGATGCCTTGGTGTGCACTGTTACTAAGGGCCAGATTTTAAAAGGGTTACACGCATAAGGTACGCGCGTAACCCTTTAAAACGCCCCTGCGTGCGCCGAGCCTATATTGCAAAGGCTTCCAGCACACGCAAAGCCCCGGGACACATGTAAGTCCCAGGGATTTCTTGGGGTGGGCATGTCGGGGGCGTGATGCAGTCGGCGCATCATCGGGGGGCGTGTTGGGGGCGTGACATGGTCGGCGCGTCATCCGGGGTGGTGCCACGGGCATGGTTTCGACCCGGGGGCATTCCGAGGGCATGGCCGTGGCCTCCAGACCAGCCCCCGGACCGGAACATGGCGAGCGGCAGCCGACCCGGTGCTTGCAAAGTTACGCCTGCTTCGAGCAGGCGTAACTTGTGCGACAAAGGTAGTGGGGGGTTAGATAGGGCCAGGGAGGTGGGTTAGTTAGGGGAAGGTAGGGGAAGGTGGGGGGAGGCGGAAGGAAAGTTCCCGCCGAGGCACCCCCTTGCGCTCGCCGACCCCGTTTTTTATAAGATACGCACAGCTCCTCTGCGGCTGTATCGGAGCCCAAGGGCACACAAAACACCAGAGATGGAACTGCTACCCACGTTTCCTCAACAATAATGTTGGACAATGCCACAATCATGGCCTACATCAATCATCAGGGCAAAACCATAAGCCAACAGGTATCAGTGGAGGTAGATGTGCTCATAGTGTGGACGGAGCAACATCTTCAGGACATATCCACCTCTTACATTGCTGAGAAGGACAATGTATGAGCCTATTTCCTCAAGAGACTGGTCTTAGACCCAGGAGAGTGGGAGCTGGTGAACGAGGCTTTTCAACTCATAGTAGAACATTGGGGTAGGCTGTTCCTAGATTTGATGGTGAGTTCCAACAACATGAAGGTACCACGGTTCTTCAGTCACAGAAGAGATCCAAGAGTGCTAGGAATCTTTTCTCTTCTGCAGGTGTGGTCACAGACCTGGGTATAATACTCTTTTCCATCTTGGCCAATGAAAGGCAAGGTGATTTGGAAGATTGCAGATCAGAACCGAGACCAAACTTCTGGTGCCTCTGGATTGGCTCTGGAGGCCGTGGTATGCCAATCTTCAGCAGCTACTGGGAGACAGTCCTCTCAGACTGCCACTCAGGAAGGATCTCTTGCATCAGGGGCGAACACGACAATCTGGGTCAATTTTGTCTTACAGTTTGGACCCTGAGGGGCTCGCTTGCTGAAATGTGGTTATTCCTTGGCAGTGATTTCCAATTTGCTTCAGGCCAGGACATTTTGTACAGCTCTAGCTTATATTAGGGATTGGAGAGTGTTTGAGAGCTGATGTGATGTGTAAGGTTTTCACTCTCTTAAAGTTGAAATTCCATTAATATTGGAATTTTGCAGGGAGGTTTTGTTAAAGGCTTGGCGTTAAACATTCTGAAGGTGCAGGTAGTTGCTCTCAATTGATATTGGGGGAAAGTTAATGGTAGACCTTTGTCTTCTCATCTGGATGTGTCTAGGTTCCTGAATAAATTCAAGCATCTTAGTCTTCCCTTGTGTTTACCGGTGCCTCTTTGGGATCTTAATCTAGAATTGCATTTGTTGGCGGGTCCTACATTTTGACCACTGCGTGTACACTCCTTGTGGTTGCTTAACTTGAAAATGTTTTTTTCTGGTGGCAACCTGTTCAGCAAGGTGAATTTTCAGGCTACAAGCTCTTTCTTGCCATGAGCCATTTCTGCGTATGACTCTGGGGACAGTACAGCTTAAGACTGTACCTTCCTTTTTACAGAAAGTGGTTTCAGAGTTTCATTTGAATCATTCTTATGTTGTTATGTTCTTATTCTATTTCCGTGCCCACTCTGGAAAGGGATAGAGATGAATGGAATTATCATTTGTTGCATGCTTTGGATATCAAGTAGCATCTGGTATGGAACTTGAAGGATACTCTCTTCTTAACGAAGATTTAGCATCTGTTTGTGCTCCATGGTGGAGGTAAACAAGGGGTTCTGGTGGCATGGGTGTCAATATCCTGTTAGGTGAAGGACGTCATCACGGTTGCCTATGTGGATGCAGATATACCATTTCTTAGATAGGTCAGAGCATATTTCACTAGAACTTAGGCAGACTCATGGGTGGAGATTCTGTTATCTCCTGTCGATATTTGCCGTGTAGTGATATGGTTTTATAGAACTGCTCCTCCAGAGGGGAGGAGTTAGCAATCTGTTGTGGAGCACCCCACCAGGGAGGCGGAGTTAGCAATCTGTTAGTGATCACCCCGCAAGGGGGGCGGAGTAGCAATCTGTTCAGGATCTGATGCTAGGAGTTAGCTATCTCAATGCTGTTCCCCCAGGAGGATGAGCTAACCATATGGAATACTCCATAGGCAGAGTTAATGATCTGTTGTGGGTTGGCTCCCACAGAGAGGCAGTCTGTATGATACCACTCTAGTAGTGTAAAGAATAAACACTTTATGGAAATTGGTGAATCCCTGGGCCGATGGCAGATGACAGCGCCCCCAGGAGGATATCCTGAGAGGGACCACCGGCTAGGCTGGAGTATGGAGACAAACACAGATAGTTCTTTATTAGACAGGAAGTAGAACCATCAGAGGTGGCAGTAGTGAGTTGAAGTGCCCGGCAGGGCTGAAGTCCTTCAGATACTGGAACTGTGATCGCTGGGTTGTTGAGCTATAGAGAGAAATTATAGGTAGTGAGTAGACAGGGTACACTGGATACATAACCAGTAGTAGATAGTACACTCACAATTTTAGATATCTGTAATGGCTTCTTATGCAACAGAGAGTCTTCAGTATATTCAGGAACAGGAGCCGTAGGCGAGTACTAATTCCTATATGCAGTCTGGAATAAGAACTCACAATATCTGTGTCTGAGATGGCTACTGGAAGAGAAGAGAGTCTGTGAAGGGTTTTAGGAACATGGGCCCTCGTGGAGTGAGTACCGGTTCCTATCTGCAATCTGCAATAGTAATGTACGAGATATAGGTATGAAATAGCTTCTGAGATAGAAGAGTGTTTTTGAAGGGTTTTAGGAACATGGGCCTTCGTGGAGCGAGTACCGGTTCCTATCTGAAATCTGCAATAATAACTCACGATCTCCATACCTGCGATAACATCTTAGATAGAACGGAGTCTTCAGGGATTAGGAACATAGGACCTCATGGAGCGAGTACCGGTTCCTATCTGTAATAGAACTCACAGTGTTCACGTCTGCGATCGCTTCCAGACAGTAAGGAGTCTTCTGAAGATTCAGGGATGTAGGCCCTCAAGGAGCGAGTACCGGATCCCGTCTTAGCAATCTGAAATCAAGAAGAGAGAGCGGGGCCCCCGAGGAGCGGGTACCCCTAGGTAAGTTTATGGTGGCAGAGCAGCGGGGAAAGAATTCCCCTTGCTAACTCGATTCATAGTTGCAAGCAAAGACCTTTTAAGTTGGAAGCGGATGACGTCACTACGGGGAGACGCCCCCGAGGTTCGCGCCCTTGCCGGTACAAACTCTGGAGCGCGAGCGCCCTTACGTCATCAGGAACGTGGCGGATCCGCAGCGTCAGGCCAGCCTGGGGATTCCAGGGAGAAGCAGCAAGGAGAAGCTGCGGCAGCATCTGTCCGTCAGACCCGAAGGGAGTCGCTACAAAGGTAGAGCGGGTGGAAAGAGGGCGAGAACAGGCACAAACACAACATATGGTCACCCTTACATACTTTCTCCAGGCATTATCACTTGAATGTTAAGGCTCAGCAGGATGTGTCTTTCTTGCGTGTCATGTTAGCAGGACCGCAGGCAGCCTTCCAGCCTTTTCGGGAATAACTTTGGTACATTCCACTGGTGTGGATTGGCCTGCCTGAGTGCTGAGGAAGGATAAATTACCACTTACCTGATAATTTCCTTTCCTATAAGGAATGCAGACCAATCCATAACCCAACCTGGGCAGCCTACTTGCTCTTTGGTCATCCTTTATATGCCTACAATGCAGAGTTTTATTTCTTTTGATTTATTTAAAGGACTAGTAAAAAAAAAAAAAAACAAACAGACTATATGATATTAACTTTTTTGCTGAGTTCAGTGTTTCTCGGTTAGTTGGGAGCATGTTTGGTTGACAGTTAATAGACATGTTCCAGTATAATCAGTTTGTCCACAGTTTGGCTTTTCTGGAGATACTGGCAGGCTGATGGAAGGCTAGGGCTATATGTCAGTGACATCAGTGAAACAGTTTAACTCTGCCTCCATTTGCTAGTGTAGATTGGTTTGCCTTCCTTGGAGGAAAGGAAATTATAGAAAGATAGAAATGATGGCAGAAAAAGACCAATCGGCCCATCCAGTCTGCCCAGCAACTCCCACACTTAGTTTGCCATACTTATCTTTTTCACCAACCACGAAGTTCAGGGCCCTTGTTGGTAACTGTTTGATTCAAATTTCCTGGCATCCCCTGCCATTGATGCAGAGAGTAATGTTGAAGTTGCATCAAAGGTGAGCATAAGGCTTAATGGTTAAGGGTAGTAACCGCCATATCAAGCATATTACCCCGATTCTTGTTTATCCAGACTGCACAGATCAATGCCTTGTTGGATGTTGTTTGAATGTAAATCCTGTTTTCCACATTTCCCCCTGCCATTAAAGCAGAGAGCAACACTGTATATGCATTCAAAGTGATGTATCAGGCTTAATTGGTTTAGGGTAGTAACCACCATAATAAGCAAGCTACCCCCATGCTTATTTGATTACCCAGGCTGTGGAGTTCAGTCCTTGTTGGTTGTTGTATGAATGCAAATCCTCTTTTCCACATTTCCCCCCTACCGTTGAAACAGAGAGCAATGCTGTATATGCATTCAAAGTGATGTATCAGGCTTAAATGGTTTAGGGTAGTAACCGCTGTAATATGCAAGCTACTCCCACGCTTATTTGTTTACCCAGACTGTGAAGTTCAGTCCTTGTTGGTTGTTGTCTGAATGCAAATCCTCTTTTCCACATTTCCCTTGTCATTGAAACAGAGACCAATGTTGGAGTTGCATTAACTGTGCAAAGGCTTATTGAGTAAGGGTAGTAATCACCAGGTAGTAGCCTCCAATCCAGCAAGCCACCCACATGGCTCTTCTCTTCATTCCCATCCTCTAGCCTTTATGGATCCACAGTGTTTATCCCATGGCCCTTTGAAATCCTTCAGTTTTAGTCTTCACCACTTTCTCCGGAAGGGCATTCCAGGCATCCACCATCCTCTCCATGAAGAAATACTTCCTGACATTGGTTCTGAGTCTTCCTCCCTGGAGTTTCGAATCGTGACCCCTAATTCTACTGATGTTTTTTGAAATGAAAACATTTGTTGTTGACCATGGATCATTAAAATCTTTCAAGTATCTGAAAGTCTGTATCATATCACCCCTGCTCCTCCTCTCCTCCAGGGTATACATATTTAGGTTCTTCAATCTCTCCTCATAAGTCATTTTATGAAGACCATCCACATTTTTGGTCACCCTTCTCTGGACCGCCTCCATCCTGTCTTTGTCCTTTTGGAGATATGGTCTCCAGAACTGAACACAGTACTCCAGGTGAGGCCTCACCAAGGTCCTATACAAGCGGATCATCACTTCCTTTCTCTTACTACATATTTCTCTCTCTATGCAGCCCAGCATTTTTCTGACTTTAGCTATCGCCTTGTCACATTGTTTCACTGACTTTAGATTGTTAGACACTATCACTCCAAGGTCTCTCTCCTGCCCTTCTCCAGCCCTTCACCCCCCATCAAATACAGTTCTTTCAGATTTCCACACCCCATATGCATGATGCTGCACTTCTTGGCATTGAATCTCAGCATTCCATATCTTTGACCACTGTTCCAGCTTCTTTAAATCCCATCTCATTCTCTCCACTCCTTCCGGCATGTCCACTCTGTTGCAGATCTTAGTATCATCCGCAAAAAGACAAACCTTACCTTCTATCCCATCTGCAATGTCGCTCACAAAGCTCTTGAACAGGACCAGTCCCAATACCGATCCTTGCGGCACTCCGCTTAACACCGCTCTCTCTTCAGGTAAGTAGGCATTTCTCCTTTTTTTTGGCACTCCTCCAAAAACGATAAGAAAATCAAAATGAAATTTTGTGTTTTTCCTATCGTTTTTTTTATTCTGAAATGCAACGAAATAGGAAATATTGTCGGTAATTCCTATTTCATTGCAAACAATGCCCATCTCTACCAATTATCAATACCATACTAAACCAGCTTTGAGAATCTCTATATTTATTATTACATTTCTCCCTTTATTGAGAAGGTAATAAATGTGATTCCACTCAAGGTCCTTTCATTAAACTTTGTGGGCACTTATGCTGGTTAAACAATTCCTAAAATACTATGCCAATCACTAAAACCTGTTGTTGTGTCCGTCGCTGTCCGACATCTCTGCTCCGCCCACCTTACCTCATTGACGACTCCCTTCGGGGTTGATGGAAGGCTAGCTGCTGTGGCGTCTCTAGGCCGTCCTCCTCCGGTGTTCCCGGACCGGCACGATGCTGCAAGCTGCCATGTTGGCCAGATGCCTAAGGGCGAGCACGCACACGCGGCCTGACTGCTCTACCAGTGTTGGCGTGAATCTCACCAGCTCCAGATATTTAAGGTCTCAGTTTTCGCTATCAAGACGAGTTAGCAAGGGTTTCACTTCCTCCTGGTCGCTGCGGATGGGATTCGCTCTCCACGACCCTAGCTACACTGCCTCCTCGGACTTCACTAGAGATACCCACTCCTTGGGGGCCTCACTCTCTCTTTTTATTTGCAGGCCACAGTCTGGAACCGGTACTCGCTCCTCGAGGGCCCAGGTCCTGGACTTGCTCCTGAATACCACTTCTGCTAAGAAGTCATCGCTGCTTACATCATTGTGAGTTTCCATCTATCTCTCAGAGCTTTCCCTGGGTCCAGGTACTCGCTCCTCGAGGGCCTAATGTATACCATCTCCTGGGGTGTCTTAAGAGACTATTGTGTGAGTGTTACCATTAAGGACTTGTTCCAGAACTCTGCATATACTGCCTAACCACTGTCTTAGTTCTCTACAGCTCAGCCACACTGGGATCGCTGTTCCAATACCTGAGGGCTAAAGCCCAGCCGGGCGCTTCCAGCTCACTACTGCCACCTCTGGTGGTTTACCATATTGTCTAATAAAAGAACTAGTGTGTGTCTGTCTCCTACACTAAGCCTGACCAGTGGTCCCTCTCGGGATTTCCCCCGAGGGTGTGGTCACCTGCCACTGGTCCAAGGATCCATCCACAACTACTCTAAATAACTATAGATTGCTTATACCAGCTTTAACAACAGAGCTTTCTTACACTTGTATATGGCACCTTTGCTTCATACTTCAATACAAAAAAATCAGGGAAATAATGTTACATGCTAATGCACACAATTATGTTAGTAACTAAAGGCCAGGTCCATAAGAAAATCTTCAGTATTATATTATTTTAAATCAATTGCAATTTTAATAACAAGTAAAAAAAATGAAGAAAAATAACAAATATACTATTTTTTTTCCGCTTAATAAAATTGCGATTGATTTTAAGTAACATTATACTGAGGATTTTCGTATGGACCTGGCATTTAGTTACTACTTTTGCATCATAAACACATGTTGACACATCAGTGTAAAAATGCTCCTTACCTATGTAAGATAATGAGGAAAGAAAAGTGCAAACCAGATGAATTCTGCACACTATGAAAAGTTACATATGTATTTATTTATTTATTTATTTATTTATTCAATCTTATATACCGGCTTTCAAGTTCATTTCAAGGCGGTTTACATTGATTGAAGTTGCAGTAGCAACCTTCAAACACATATATACTAAAAACAAAACATGGTACATGACTAAAATACATTAAAACCAAAAGCTAGCTGACTAAAAATATATTAAACTAAACCCTTTCAAATCCCAACAATTCTGCCACATCTTCCCAGGTACCCCCCTTCCCTCCACCCATCCATCTACCCTCCTCCCCTCCACCCACCCATCTCCCTTCCTTCTATGACAAGTTATATAGGAATTTTTGCTCTCATAATTTAGCTGCACCTCAGTAACTCACATTAGAGGGGGAAGGTCACTTTGTCCTATTAATTTTTCTTACTAATGCCTGTTCTATCAGATCACGTATTGATTTTTATCATAATCTTTTACTTGTTGAAGATCTGGATATTCTGTATATCACTGAATCATGGCTACTTGACACTGATCATGTATTACTTATGCAACTTTGTCCTGCTAATAATGATTTTTGGTTAAAACTAGAGCTATTAAATGGGGTTTAGGTTTGTTGATTCTATTTAAGAAGGGTTTAAATCTATCGACACAAGCCATACTGTTGGAGGAACCTTATGAAGCTTTGTTTGCTTATAATATGTTTGGGGGTATTTGTTAGGGATGTGCAATTGTTTTTCCCGAATTAGGAAATTTCAACAAAATTGCATAATTCAGAATGGTTTGGGAGAACCGAAAAACAATATAATTTTTTCACACATTTTGTAAAAAAATCATTTTTGTGTTAGTGCTCACTAACGGTAGTTAGTGCACGCTAACTCCCATTAGTGCACGCTAACTCCCAATAGTGCGCACTAACTCTGCCACATTAGTGTGCACTAACCCAAAAATCGGGGCCCCCAAAAAAAAAAAACCCCAGAACCGCGGGAAAAATGAAATTCCCATGGGGGGAGGCCCCAGAACGAAGCCTGAGACGAAATCCTAACCCAAAGCACATCTCTAGTATTTGTTTGTTTTAGTGCCCTCCTGATTTGCTCGAGTCAAATTATTCCCCTGTTACGAAGTTTTATTGGAAATTAAACTTGAATTCAATCATATAATAGTTTTAGGGGATTTTAATGTACATTTAGATGCTATCCCATTGTCCTCATCTAGTGAGGGTTTTTATATTCAATAAATGCCCGGAGTTCAGATCAACTCATGTAACAACCCACACTTTGGAAAGAACATACCCTCAATCTTGTATTTTTAAGATGATTTTTTAACAATAACACTTTTTCTAGAATTTCCTGCTCTGAAATTCCTTGTTCGGATCAATTTGTTTTGAAATTTGTAATTCTAAGCCCTAACCCTGTTTGCTATGTATTTCCATGTAAGAATACAATTGTAAAACACTCTTGATTTGCTCCATGCTTTGTGGCTTCAATTGCGCTGGAAGTGGACCCTTGGCCTGGTACAAGATTGGTAAGGCCCTCTGGTTGTACCCAGAGAGCTCCTGCCTCCAGGAGGTGGAGCACAGGAGGAGACGGAGGATAGCTGGAGCTTCGCCAATAGCAACCCATGGTTTCTGCAGGTTGAGCCCTTGGGTACCCAGGCCACCTGATCTTAGGTGGGCCTCTCAGGGTCTCCTAGAGAGGAAGCACAGGCGAGTGCCCACCATGAAAAAGGGTGAGCAATCAATGTCCAAGCAAACAGATTCAGGAAGCACAGGAGGCCAGAAGAGAGTATCCGAGTGGATAGCAAGGATCAAGGCCAGAGTATCAGTCCAGAATGGTCAGCTGAAGCAGGGATCAGTACCAGTAGTCAATCCAGGTGTAGTCAGGTCAGGAAGAGGTGAAGTTCCAGGCAGCGGTCAGATGTATCAGTAAACAGGCAGAGGTTGGTTCCAGGCAGTGATCAGACGTGGTCAGTGGACAGGCAGAGGTCGGTTCCAGGCAGCAATCAGATGAGGTCAGTGGACAGGCAGAGGTCAGTTCCAATCAGCGGTCAGACGTGGTCAAGAACAAGCAAAGGTCAGTACCATGAGATCAGTCTGAAGGGTACTACCAGGAAAGACAAAGAACAGGAGACGCTGGAACAGGAGACACTGGAACAGGAAAACTACACTGGAGTATATGACCCGATTGCCAAGGCAAGGAATAGTAAGAAGGGCCTCGCCTTAAGTATCTGGCCTACATGAAGTCATCGGGAGGTGCCCCTGTGGGTTTTTCCACTATTGGCCCTTTAAAGGGCTGCAGGTCGGCCGCGCGCGGGCCTAGGGGTGGGGCCGAGGATGCCGACTACGTGGAGCCCAACGGGAGCTCCGCTGTGAGGCCTGCATGGGAGACTGCAAGTGGGGGAGCCGGGGACTCTGCGATCTGTCTGCGGCTGTGGAGGAGGAGTGCCCAGAGCTCGTTGATGGAAAAGCGAGGTGAGCAGGGCCAGCCTTCAAGCACACGTGGCCGGGATGCACAACAGTAACCCCTCTTCTAGGCCTCCCCCTTACTGGCCTGGCCTGGGCTTTTCAGGGTGAGCCCGATGGAAATCCAACAGGAGGTCCTTGTCATAGATGTGGTGGGAGGGCTCCCAAGAGTTCTCCTCCGGTCCGAAGCCCTCCCACGACAGGAGGTATTCCCAATGGCCTCTTTGGCGCCAGATGTCTAATTCCTCCATCACTTGCAGGGTATTCTCGGGTTCCGCAGTGTGTTGTGTAGGTGCAGGAGGCCTTCAGAAGGCCAGGACAGGACTAGCGGCTTTAAAAGGGACACATGAAATGTGTTGTGGATCCCCATGGAGGCAGGAAGCTGTAGTTGATATGAAAATGCTCCTGTGTGTTGGATGATCGGGAACGGTCCGATGAATCTGGGAGCCAGTTGTTGTGAAGGAAGATGTAGCCTGATGTGTTTAGGGCTCAGCCAAACTTTCTGGCAGGGCTGGAACAGGGGTATGGTGTGACAATGAACGTCCGTGAGGCATTTGGCCCATTCGGCGGCCTGATTCAGTCTTTCTTTGACTTGATTCCACAGTTGTCATATTCTCTGTGCAGTAGACTGGGCTGCAGGTGAGGGTACAGAGAGCGGCACTGGTAGAGGCAGGTGTGGCTGGCAGCCAAAGACCACTGAAAAGGGTGAGATGTCAGTGGCAGAGGCAACATGGGTATTCTAGGATAACTCGGCCCATGGTAAGAGGTCGGCCCAGTTATCCTGTTGATCGTTGATGTAAGATCGTAGAAATGTCTTCAAAGAGCGATTTGGCCATTCGGCTTGGCAATTCTCTTGAGGATGATAGGCTTATGTCAGATTCAGGGTAATATCAAACTTTTTACACAGGGATTTCCAATATTGGGTCACAAACTGAGGCCCACAATCAGAGACGATCTCTTTAGGTAAACCATGCAAGCAGAATACATTAGTTAGGAAGAGTTTAGCTAGTTCAGGAGCCAAGGGGAGGCTAGGTAATGGAACGAAGTGGACCAATTTATGCTGTGCTCCTTCTAACCAGGGGCACCATTCTTAAAGAGCCAATTTTATTGGTAAGAGTTCACGGTCCCCAATCGTATAGTTTTGCTCCACAGGAGAAAACTTCTGTGAATAGAAGGAGCAGGGTACTAAGACCCCCTTGGGGGAATATTGGCTAGGGACAGCCCCAGCTCCAATGGCGGAAGCGTCAACTTCGACGATGAAGGGGCGGTTAGGATCTGGATGATGTAGACATGGACTGGTTGAGATGGCCTCTTTCAAGGTGTGGAAGGCAGATTGGGCCTTGGGGCTCCAAATTTGAAGGTTACTTCCTTTCCTAGTCATGGCCGTGAGTTGAGCAGCTAGCGTGGAGTAGTTAGCGATGAAGTTTCTATAATAATTGGTAAATCCGAGGAATCTTTGTAAGGCGCCGAGGCCTACTTGTTGGGGCCTTTCTCGAATACCTTGGAGTTTCTCAGGGTCTATGGTGTAATTATAAGCCCTAACCCTGTTTGCTATGTATTTCCATGTAAGAATACAATTGTAAAACACCCTTGATTTGCTCCATGCTTTGTGGCTTCAATTGCGCTGGAAGTGGACCCTTGGCCTGGTACAAGATTGGTAAGGCCCTCTGGTCGGACCCAGAGAGCTCCTGCCACCAGGAGGTGGAGCACAGGAGGAGACAGAGGCTAGCTGGAGCTTCGCCAATAGCAACCTGGGGTTTCCGCAGGTTGAGCCCTTGGGTACCTGGGCTGCCTGGTCTTAGGTGGGCCTCGCAGGGTCTCTAGCGAGGAAGTGCAGGTGAGTGCCCACCATGAACAAGGGTGCATGGTCAATGTCCAAGCAAGCAGGTTCAGAAAGCACAGGAGGCCAGAAGAGAGTGTTCGAGTGGATAGCGAGGATCAAGGCCAGAGTATCAGTCCAGAATGGTCAGCCAAAGCAGGGGTGAGTACCAGTAGTCAGTCCAGGCATAGTCAGGTCAGACAGAGGTCAAGTTCCAGGCAGCAGTCAGATGTGGTCAGTAAACAGGCAGAAGTCAGTTCCAGGCAGTGATCAGACGTGGTCAGTGGACAGGCAGAGGTTGGTTCCAGGCAGTGATCAGACGTGGTCAGTGGACAGGCAGAGGTTGGTTCCAGGCAGCGAACAGACAATGTCATTGGACAGGCAGAGGTCAGTTCCAGGCAGAGGTCAGACGTGGTTAAGAACAAGCAAAGGTCAGAACTGTGAGATCAGTCCGAAGGGTACTACCAGGAGAGATGAAGGAACAGGAGATGCTGGAACAGGAGACACTGGAACAGGCAAAGAAACTACACCAGAGTGCATGACCCGATTGCCAAGGCGAGGAACAGGAAGCAGGGCCTCGCCTTAAGTATCCGGCCTATGTGACGTCATCGGGAGGTGCCCCTGCAGGTTTTCCCGCCATTGGCCCTTTAAAGGGATGCAGGTCGGCTGCACATGAGCCTAGGGGCGTGGCCGAGGACACCGACGACGCGGAGCCCAACGGGAGCTCCGCTGTGAGGCCTGCATGGGAGACTGCGAGCGGGGGAGCTGGGGATGCCACAAACTGGCTGCAGCTGCAGAGGAGGAGTGCCCGGAGCTCGTGCACGGAATAGCAAGGTGAGCAAGGCCAGCTGCGGAGTGGACGCAGCCGGGACACGCAACAGCTTCCAGAGTTGGTAGCTATTGACCATTTTGATTTATCCTCTTCCGTTGATATATGGCATGATTCTCTAGTCAAAGCTATTGATGAAATAGAACCAGCTAGAACATTAACTTTAAAAAGAGATTCTAATGTTCCCAGGTTTTCTAATGACCTACATATACAAGAAGAAGTTCTGCGATAGTTAGAGAGATGCCAGCATAAATCACGCAAAGATAAGGACTTTGTTTATTCAGCACTGCATTAGAGAGTTATAAGATGGAAGTTATTAGATCTAAAAAAGCATTTCTTCTTAAAACAATTAATTCCTGTGAGAATAATTCCTCTGAACTATTTTATGCCATCAAACATTTCGCCTCTTGTGGCCCTAAGATTAAACCAAATAATTCTTCAATTTCTGCTTTTGATCCTGATGAAATTGTGTTGGCCTTGCAGTGAAAGAGCACTGATCTCTGCTCTGTCTTTACATCTAATTTTAAACCTTCAGCTCAAATGGATTATGTACATACTGATCTATGGGAAGAATCTGAACCCATGTCAAATGAGGTCAAGCAAGTAGTCAAAACCATTAAACTATCACATTGTCCATTGAATCCATCTGACATTCCTATCTTGAAATGTCTAGTTGATGTCATTGCTGTACACTTGTCTCATTTGGTTAATAATTCTTTGAAAGATGTTTTTTTTTCCCCAGTGCCTTGAAACAAGCAGTTGAAGACGACTGCAGAAAAAGCCTAATATGGATTCTTTAGATATTTCTATCTCTAGACCGATTTCTACAAATTCTTTGTTGGCCAAGGCAATTGAAAATGTAGTTTTTAAACAACTATAGGAATTTCTTAATGAAAATAACATCGTGAGTCAACATCAATATGACTTCAGCCAAAACATTCAAATGAAACACTGCTTTGAGCCAAATTAGACATCTTACAATGGGGTTTTGATGCAGGGAAAGATTATAGCCTGATGTTGCTTGATTTATCATGGGCATTTGACATTATTGATCATGATCTGTCAGTTGGAAGATATTGAAATTGCCAGTACAGTGCTAAATTGGCTCTATTCTTATATTTCTACCCACTAGCAGCAATTTGTTTGTAGTTCAGAGGTGACTTCATAGTACTTTCTTCTTACTGGAGTTTCTCAATGTTCATCACATGATCTACATTGTTTAACATATATCTCTGCTCTATTGCTAAACTTCTTTCTGGGCTTGAAGTTCGTTATTCATTGTATGCAGACGACATTCCATTCTTTTTTCCTGTCTATTCAGATACAATTACCACTATGGGGCTCATATCTCACTATCTTAATTGTATAAAAGGATAGCTTTCTTGCAATAAAATAATCCTGAATATTTCAAAGACAAAAATTATCAGATTGAGTTTGTGTCTTTTGACTTATTTTCCAGTATCAATCAATTTTGACAATGTATGTATTCCTATCAGTGCCAAAGTAATGAATTCAGGAGTAGTTCTAGATGCAGAATTATTCTTTAAATCACATATCAAGGCAGTGGTTCAAAAAACTTTTTTTTAAATTTGTATTTTAAGGAAATGAAAACCGTATTTAGATTTGGAGGATTTCAGGGCAGTTCTCCAGACTGGTAGGCCTTGATTATCACAGTTCTATTTATCTTGGCCTCCCACACTACTCTATTAAGACTCTGCAGGTGGTACAGAATTCCATAGCCAGAATACTTACAGATCTTCCAACAATGATCTTATTACTCTTATTCTTTGTAAACTAAATTGGCTGCCAGTTGACTGGAGAATTCAGTTTACAATTTTTATGATGGTTTTAAAGCCTGAATAATGATGCTCCTTTATCTATCAGTTCACTTTTAAAACTGTACCACACAGTGAGAGCTTTATACACCTTAGAGAATGTCTGCTGGGTAGAGATGTGCATTCGTTTTGAATAAATGTGCAATCCGCAACATATAGGTCCCTATTTGTTGCATTCGTGAGGTTCTGAAATGTATGGCGAACCCTCACGAATGCAATGTATCATTAACGAATAAACCTCCCACCATCCTGGCCCCCCCCCCCCCACCCCCAAGACTTGCCAAAAGTCCCTGCTGGTCCAGCGGGGGTCCAGGAGCGATCTCCTGCACTCGGGCCGTCAGCTGCCCATATTCAAAATGGTGCCAATAGCCTTTGCCCTTACTATGTCTCAGGGGCTACTGGTGCCATTGGTCGGCCCCTGTCACAAGGTAGGAGCACAAGATGGTGCAGGTCGTCCATTGCTCCTACCATGTGACAGGGGCCAACCAATGGCACCGGTAGCCCCTGTGACATAGTAAGGGCAAAGGCTATTGGCGCCATTTTGAATACCGGCAGCCGACAGCCCGAGTGCAGGAGATCACTCCAGGACCCCCGCTGGATCACCAGGGACGTTTGGCAAGTATTGGGGGGGGGGGGGGAGTCAGGAGGGTGGGGGGTTGTAGTTAATTAAGTTTAAAGGGTTGGGATGGGCTTTTTTTAACTTTAATGGGAAACGAATCCCATATGTAATGAATGGAAGAATCGGGGTCCCCCAAAAATGGATGTAATGGATTTGGGTCCCAATGAATACCGAATCGAACGTATCTGTCCCTGCTGCACATCCCTACTGCTGGGT
This sequence comes from Rhinatrema bivittatum, assembly GCF_901001135.1. Taxonomy (NCBI): domain Eukaryota; kingdom Metazoa; phylum Chordata; class Amphibia; order Gymnophiona; family Rhinatrematidae; genus Rhinatrema; species Rhinatrema bivittatum. Next base: position 563,753,101 of record NC_042616.1, read on the forward strand.
GTTCCAAATCCCAAGCCGATCAAATATTGTCAATCACGTGAGAGCATGTTCATGATTATGGCCCCTGCCCTTTGGAATAAACTGCCAGAATCTCTAAGGAATCAAAGTAACATCTTAACATTTTGTAAACTTCTTAAGGTCATTCTTGTTTATGGAAACCTTGAAAATGATTCTGCAATGAGCGGTTTGAATGCATTTTCTGATGATGTCTTAGAAATTACAAGGTTACTTTTTGTTTTTGTGAATGGTCTTGAGACACTCTTCTCTGTAACACTATTATGTATTGTGATGCTTGCAGTTATTATTTTTAATGTTTTTTTTTAATTTAGCATGCAAACGGCTAAAGGAAAGGTACCGTATTGAAGGTGAAATTCTTCTAAGCACAAAGAAAGAATAAGATCTGGGGGTACTGTATCTGATGATGCTAAGGTGGCCAAACAGGTGGATAAAGTGATTGTAAAAGCAAGAAAGAACAAAAGAACATAAGAAATTGCCATGCTGGGTCAGACCAAGGGTCCATCAAGCCCAGTATCCTGTGTCCAACAGAGGCCAAAACCAGGCCACAAGAACCTGGCAATTACCCAAACACTAAGAAGATCCCATGTTACTGATGCAATTAAGAGCAGTGGCTATTCCCTAAGTAAACTTGATTAATAGCCATTAATGGACTTCTCCTCCAAGAACTTATCCAAACCTTTTTTGAACCCAGCTACACTATCTGCACTAACCACATCCTCTGGCAACAAATTCCAGAGCTTTATTGTGCGTTGAGTGAAAAAGAATTTTCTCAGATTAGTCTTAAATGTGCTACTTGCTAACTTCATGGAATGCCCCCTAGTCCTTCTATTATTCGAAAGTGTAAATAACCGAGTCACATCTACTCGTTCAAGACCTCTCATGATCTTAAAGACCTCTATCATATCCCCCCTCAGCCATCTCTTCTCCAAGCTGAACAGCCCTAACCTCTTCAGCCTTTCCTCATAGGGGATCAGTTCCATCCCCTTTATCATTTTGGTTGCCCTTCTCTGTACCTTTTCCATCGCAACTATATCTTTTTTTGAGATGCGGCGACCAGAATTGTACACAGTATTCAAGGTGCAGTCTCACCATGGAGTGATACAGAGGCATTATGAAATTTTCCGTTCTATTAACCATTCCCTTCCTAATAATTCTTAACATTCTATTTGCTTTTTTGACTGCTGCAGCACACTGAGCCGACGATTTTAAAGTATTATCCACTATGATGCCTAGATCTTTTTCCTGGTTGGTAGCTCCTAATATGGAACCTAACATCGTATAACTAGAGCAAGGGTTATTTTTCCCTATATGCAACACCTTGCACTTGTCCACATTAATTTTCATCTGCCATTTGGATGCCCAATCTTCCAGTCTTGCAAGGTCCTCCTGTAATGTATCACAGTCTGCTTGTGATTTAGCTACTCTGAATAATTTTGTATCATCCGCAAATTTGATAACCTCACTCGTCGTATTCCTTTCCAGATCATTGATATATATATTGAAAAGCACCAGTCCAGGTACAGATCCCTGAGGCACTCCACTGTTTACCCTTTTCCACTGTGAAAATTGACCATTTAATCCTACTCTCTGTTTCCTGTCTTTTAACAAGTTTGTAATCAACGAAAGGACATCACCTCCTATCCCATGACTGTTTTAGTTTTCATAGAAGCCTCTCATGAGGGACTTTGTCAAACGCCTTCTGAAAATCCAAATACACTATATCTACCGGTTCACCTTTATCCACATGTTTATTAACCCCTTCAAAAAATGAAGCAGATTTGTTAGGCAAGACTTCCATTGGGTAAATCCATGTTGACTGTGTCCCATTAAATCATGTCTTTCTAAATGCTCTACGATTTTGATCTTTATAATAGTTTCCACTATTTGTCCCAGCACTGAAGTCAGGCTCACTGGTCTATAGTTACCCGGATCGCCCCTGGATCCTTTTTTAAATATCGGGGTTAAATCGGCCACCCTCCAGTCTTCAGGTACAATGGATGATTTTAATGATAGGTTACAAATTTTAACTAATAGATCAGAAATTTCATTTTTGAGTTCCTTCAGAACCCTAGGATGCATACCATCCGGTCCAGGTGATTTGCTACTCTTTAGTTTGTCAATCTGGTCTACTACATCTTCCAGGTTCAAAGTGATTTTGTTCAGTTCGTCTGACTCATCACCCCTGAAAACCATCTCCGGAACTGGTATCTCCCCAACATCCTCATTAGTAAACACGGAGGCAAATAATTCATTTAGTCTTTCTGCAATTGCCTTATCTTCCCTAAGAGCCCCTTTAACCCCTCAGTCATCTAATGGTCCAACTGACTCCCTCACAGGTTTCTTGCTTTGGATATATTTTAAAAAGTGTTTATTATGTGTTTTTGCTTCTATGGCCAACTTCATTTCAAATTCTCTCTTCGCCTGTCTTATCAATGTTTTACACTTACCTTGACAATGCTTATCTTTTATCCTATTTTCTTCAGATGGATCCTTCTTCCAATTTTTGAAGGATGCTTTTTGGCTAAAATAGCCTCTTTCACTTCACCTTTTAACCATGACGGTAATCGTTTTGCCTTCCTTCCACCTTTCTTAATTCGTGGAATACATATGGACTGCGCCTCTAGGATTGTATTTTTAAACAATGTCCAAGCCTGCTGAACACTTTTAACCTTTGCAGCTGCACCTTTCAGTTTTTTTCTAACTATTTTCCTCATTTTATCAAAGTTTCCCATTTTAAAATTTAGTGTTAGGGCTGCAGATTTACTTATTGTCCCCCTTCCAGTTATTAGTCTAAATTTGATCATGGTAAGATCACTGTTCCCAAGTGGCCCCCACCACCGTTACTTCTCCCACCAAATCTTGCGTTCCACTAAGAATTAAATCTAAAACAGCTCCCTCTCTTGTTGGTTCCTGAACCAATTGCACCATGAAGCAATCATTTATTACATCCAGGAACTTTATGTCTCTAGCAAGTCCTGATGTTACATTTACCCAGTCAATATTGAAAGATGCTTGATGTATAGAGAGTGTTGCACCGGAGGTGGACCCTTGGCCGGGGTGGGGTTGACACTACCCATAGGATGGATCCTACAGATCCCCACCATTGGCAGGTAGTGTGGGCTGATGGACGGAGGCCGGCTCGTGCTTCACCAGCCTCATTCCCCGCGGGTTGAGCCTTTGCGTACTGGGGCCAGCTGGGCTTAGGTGGGCCTCCATATCTCGTCGTCAATGGAGAAGTAATGAGGTCAGCCCAGAGGCAGCAACAGTAAAGCTGGGAAGTCTGTACTGGACAAGGCGGAGTCCCGGAGACCCGGGTGCCAATAGAACCAAAGTCAGAGCAAGAGCAGGCCGAAGCCTGAATAGGCCAAGTCCAGGATGTAGACTGAAGAGGCATCATAGAGCAAGGTGGAGTCAGCCTTGCCTTGCCACCAAGGAATGGTGGCAAGGTAAGGCTGAGCTCTGTATGAGAAGAAGATCAAAGGTGTATTCAGGCAAACTAATGGTTGGGGCTTGGAGAAACTCAGTAGCATGGTCAGGCAAAGCAGGGGTCTGGGCTTGGAGAAAATCAGTAGTGTAGTCAAGCAATGCAGGGGTCTGGGCTTAGAGAGGATCAGTAGCATAGTCAAGCAATGCAGAGGTCCGGGCTCAGAGAGGATCAGTAGTGTAGTCTGGCAATGCAGAGGTATGGGCTTGGAGAGGGTCAGTAGTGTAGTCAGGCAATCCTGAGGTCTGGGCTTGGAGAGGATCAGTAGCGCAGTCAGGCAATGCAGAGGTTGTGTCCAAGAAGTCAATCTGAAGAAGGCTCGGAATGAGGAATGCAGGAATGAAGGAGAACAGGAACTGGAACTAGGAGGGATCAGGAGCCAGGAGAATCGCCAAGAGGCAATGAAGTACACGACCAGCGTGGAGACATGTTGCAAAGGCGACTATCGGGAGCCAAGCCCGGCCTTAAGTACCGGAGCTTCAGCGACATCATCATCCAGGGCTGCGGCCAAGTTCCCACCATGGGCCCTTCATAAGTGACAGTGATACACGCGTGCCTAGGGAAGTGTGCGGCACTGAACGGCAGCGTCTCTCTGCGGGCCATGTGGAGAGACCTGTTGTGGAGCAGAGAGGCTTGTAGCCGAAGCTGGAACACCAGGGGTAGCCCGAGGAAGGAGCCGGCAGCCCACCACCACCAGAGACGAGGAACTAGATGCTGGATTTGGCAAAGATATGTAAGGGGGCTGGGCCACGGGTCTACCATGGCTGGCACATGCAACAGAGAGAAGAATGGTAAGCAGAATAAAAGGAGGTGATATTGCCCTTGTGAGGCCTCACTTGGAAAACTGTGTACAGTTCTGGAGACCACACCTTCAAAAAGATATAAACAGGATGGAGTCAGTCCAGAGACTGGCTACTAAAAAGACAGTTGTCTTCTTTCTAAAGCACTTGGGGATAGACTTAAAGATCTAAACATGTATACCCTAGACTCGAGGAAAGACGAGATAGCAGAGATATGATAAAGACAATTCTACTATCTGAAAGATTTCCATTAGGGATGTGCATTCATTTGCGACAAAATAGGAAATATAGACAATATTTCCTATTTCATCGCTGTTTCGGGGGGGGGGGGGGGGGGCTCCAAAATGATAGGAAAACCCACAAAATTTCGTGTGGATTTCTTATCGTTTTTTTAGGGGGAGAGAAAAGGCACATAAAAAGAAACCCAAACGCACCCCAACCCTTTAGATTTAATTAATCACAATCCCTCACTCTCCTGACCCCCCAAAAACTTGCCTAAAGTCCCTGGTGGTCCAGAAGGGGTCCCAAGAGCAATCTCCCCCTCTCGGGCCATCGGCTGCCACTAATCAAAATGGTGCCGATGGCCCTTTGCCCTTACTATGTGACAGGGGCTATCGGTATCATTGGCCAGCCCCTGTCACATGGTAGGAGCAATGGATGGTCCAAGCAATTTTTTAAGATGGCGCTGACCGTCCATTGTTCCTACAATGTGACAGAGGCCGGGGGGATGGGGATTGTAATTAATTAAATCTGAAGGGTTGGGGTGGTTTTGGGTTTTTTTTCGGTTCGGGACAGCCAAAAACAAATCGGCCCAAACCGCAGGAAACAAAATTTCCCACGGCAGGCCGATAATGAAGGCCGAACCTTTTGGCTCGGCTGAATCACATCTCTAGTTTCCATGCACAGGAGGAGAGCCTTTTTCAATGGAAAGGAGGCTCTAGAATGAAGAGTCATGAGATGAGGCTGAAAGGGGGTAGACTCAGAAGTAATCTTAAGAAATATTTCTTTATAGAGATGGTGGTGGATACATGGAACAGCCTCACAGGGGAAGTGGTGAAGACAAAAACAGCTTCTGAATTCAAGAAAGCATGGGTTAAATACACGGGATCTCAAAGGAAGTGATGAGAACAAATAATACTAAATTAATTGGACATATGAGCAGACTGGATGGGCCATATAGTTTTTTCTGCCATCATGTTTCTATGTGGTTTTATGATGTTTTAGTTCACCGTTTTTAATATCTTATTGTTTCAATTGGTCACTTTGTGTTAATATAGTACTGGGATGATAACTTTCAAAGTGACAAGTAGACACACATGTGCTCATGTGTTTCATCCCATTCCCAGGGCTGTTGCCATTTTATAACAATCACACATATATGCGCGCATGTTATACAATAGCCTGACCATACACATCTGTGCATGCAATTTTAAGTGGTGCACACATGTGTGCGCAAATGCTACTTCTACCACTTAAGTGGGGAGATGTTAAAAGACACAAACGCTGATGCCATTGCCAGTTTTTCCAGTTTGTTCCCAGTTCACCCAGTTAAGGGATAAGACTACCAAACTCTCTTTTTTCATACCCTTTCTTCCCCCCTGTTAGACCCAACCCTTAAAACCCTGCTGATCTGTCTAGTTTTGTATTTTTTTTTTAAGTTACAAGTCATCCATAGTAGAAGTAAAGTTACATGGCAGGGGACCCCAGCACGTGCCAGTGCATGTAAGTATTTATGCGTTAATTTCAACTTTAAATACAGAAATGCCCATGCCCCACCCAGACCATTTCCATGCCCTGCCCCTTTTTTGGAACATTTCATTTGTGTGTGCAGTGGCAGGTACATGCGTATCCAGTGGCTTTTAAAATTTGCTTTCCTGACATTTTCACACATCCCCTAATTAATGTACATGTCTGGCTTTTAAAATTCACCATTATGATTGTAAATGTGTTAACCACCATGGATTGTTGACATGGTGGGATATAAAAATTTTAAATAAATAAATGCACTGTTGTTCAGAGGAAAAACTGGTTGACACTAATATGACAGGGAAGAGGATGCTGTCATCTTATCCTGAAGTAGGAGGAAACAGAGACCAGAGCATTAGTGGTGTGATACAGATAGCCAGTAGATCCAAAAATACCGATGGCAAAAAGGACAGTCTTTGCACAATTTCCCCATGGTGTCTCTCTCCCAGAATGAAGATGACAGATCAGTGTGCTCAAAGTAGAATTTTAGGTCATACTTTCAGTCATTCAATTCAGTTATCACAATGGGATTTTTATTAGAAAAGTCCAGTAGCACAGAATACAGCATCTCTGTGCAGATGTCCCCTCTTCAGGAAGGAAGGATGACACAAATTTCCTCCTGGGAACTCAGAAAAAATGTTGACAAAAATGGCAAAAATATCAGTAATTCTCTTGCAGTGTGTCACCTCTAGTCCAACCCCCTATGTGAGGGCTACAGAGCATTTGAGTCTTCCCTACTCCCTGTTCTAAGCTAACTGGTAGATACCCTGAGATCCTCCAGCCAGGGGTACCAGAGCTCTCAGAAGAAAGAAACCTCAACAAAGAGCAAAACATCCAAAAATCTCCAACCAAAATATGTAACTAGCACCAAGTCAGACGCTTTTCCCCATCCCACTAGGGTATTGGCCCAGGCTGTGAAAACCAGTACTCAAACAGATAAACAAATTCAGGGAACACACTCCCACTCCCTCATCCTAACCAAAATGCCACTTTTAGCTATGCTGTGACTGCTTTAATAAACAGCAGGGAATGGCCATTGAAGCACTTCAGTGGAGGAGCTGTTCCAAAATGGAGCACCCCTCCCTCTGCTATTGAATTCTATCCATAGTTCCAAAAGGGTTCAAGACTAGGGCCTCTATAGTCACAATACATTTGTCTTTTTTCAAATGGATGTAGGCAAAATCAGAAGTTTAATATTCATGAGAGTCACTAGATATTCTCATATTATTTGTGCTTAATTTCTGGTTTTACAATCCAAGTCCTGGCTATGGCACACACAGAACACCACTGACTGGTACACTGGTACACTACTGGAGTCCAATTAACTTCATAAGCATCATAGCAACTTGGAGAAGTATTTCTGGAACCATAAAGCATTTTGTTCACTTCTTTGGTTGCTTTAACTAAGAAATCCCTTTCTTTCCCCATTGGATATTATTGTTAGAAGCTTGCTCCTTACCAGACATTTGATTACTGAATTAACAGGACTCTGATTCTGTTACTCACTTATGACATCTGTTTGAGGTTCTTGAGTTGCTACGATTTCTTTTGCTTCAGCAGCCCTTCCAGATTGTCTCTTAATGTTGATCCTCCTTATACCAACTGGTACACCTACAGGCTCTCTCCATATTGCTTTCTTTTTCTCTCTTCCTAAGATAAGACTCTGTTACTTGTTCCTTAACTTCTCATTTACATACCTGGAATCAACCACATGAGGTCTGACTTCAAGATCATTCTTGGGGCATACTATTCCTTAACCACAGTGTTACACATGAAAAATTGTGTGTACTTTTAAAGAATCTACTCCCTATAGTTCATCTCCCTAGGCCAGTGGTTCTCAATCCAGTTCTCTGGACATGGCCAGTCTAGTTTTCAGGATATTCACAATGAATGAGCATGAGGTAGATTTTAATTTAATAGAGGCCGTGCATGGAAATAGATCCTATGCATATTTATTGTGGAAATTCTAAGAACCAGACTGGCTGCTGAATATTGAGAAATGAAAAAGTGAAACCTTGGCTTAGGCTATAACATCTAAGACATCAATAACAACTCCTATGTTGTGTTAAATAACCTTGTTATTTGTCCTTTTTCTCTCATATACTCCAAATATTTTGCCATTTAATAACTGTGTGTTTGTGTGTGTGTGTGTGTGTGTGTGTGTGTGTGTGGAGGGGGGGGGGAGGGGTAGGTAGTACCAGTTGTTCTGGTGAAGTCCAATTGCAATGACTAGTTTGTAAGAGACCTCAAATTTAAAAGCCAGTCATGCAAATGTTCATGGTTAACTGACACTATTCATAGACAGAATAGTGATTACACCAGAGTCAAAAATACATGCAGAGAGCAACTGCTATGTGAAATGAATTTCACTCTAGCAAAAGCAGTACATATTGCCAGGCAGCTGAAATAACTCATCTGCAGCGAAGGATTAAAGCTCTAGTCAAGTAGGTAATATTTCAAAAAGGAACAGGAATCTTAAAAAATGTGAGAAAAGATAAATGACAAGAAAAGGGAGCATAAAGCAAAGTGTACGTGCATGAGAAATCATAAGCTGTGGTAGAAATGAGCATCATGAAAATATGTTGGAAATGTGGACATCCAGATCCTTTTACATGGATGGCATAGGGGTAGATTGCAGGAAAATATCACCCTGGGGGATGTTTTCAAAACCAGCCCAACAAGGTATCTGATATCCTCAAGTACTTTCCCTGCAGCATATGTGTCAACAGCTCCCAAAAGCACACCAAGTCGTCCCTGGAACCTGGCAGAATTGAACCAAAATATCTCCAAAATAAACTTTGCCTTTCCTAAATAACTAAAAGGTTGAACACATTCTAGTCCAGGGGTGAGCTAAGCTGCAGCCCCCGTTCCATCCATGTAAATTGGTTGGGCCCCCTATACATCTGTTTATATCTCTTATAGAGATATATAATGGGTTTCCATACTGGCTCTTGAACCAGTTGCAAATAATGACACTGCCATCCAGTATCAGGCACACATATGCTCAGTCACAAATAGACTTTTAGATAGCAGAAACTTTATTGGCATAAATACACTGACACACACAAAGACACAAACTCTTTCTCAGACCCAAAGACACACCCACACACACAGAGTATGGGTGTGTGTCTCTATCAGAGAGAAAGACAACTACACACACTTTCTCACAGACAAAATGTGTATGGGTGTGTGTCTCTTGATCACTCCCTCTGACAAAGACACATATATACACACATGTAATTGCTGATCTGCTGCTTATTTGCTCACACAATGAGTGCCCCCAGTCCAGCACTTCTGCATCATGGTGCAAACTTCTTGCTTGCTGCAAGCCTTTTCCCATTCTGCAGCAACTCCCTCCCTTTCCTAATCTCATTTTCTAGGAGACTCACTGGTTCCACAACCAGTTGCTTCTCTAGGAGCTCAGAGATATGAGGTATGCACATTTTCTTTCATATATGTTCATTCTCACACAAACTATCTTATTTTAATTCTGGCTCAGACACATGCTCACTGGTTTAAATTGTCCTCTTGCTCACACATATGCTAATTGGTTTGCTCGTTCTCTCTCAAGCACATATATGCTCTGAAAACCCCAGCAAGCCTGACTATTATGCAGTGCAACAACAGAGAAACAGAAACATCATTCCTCATAAAGCAATAAAGTCAAGAGATATAAAACATCATTCTTAATATAAAAGCCATACTAATACAAGGAATAAATATGTCAAGCAGGCAACAGCCCACGAACATCTAGTAAATAAAAAAACTGACATTTTTTCTAATATTTCCCAGCACCTCATATTTCAAACAGCAGACACATGAAATAACACCACATATTTCAAACAGCAGACACATGAAATAATATCCCAAAATAAAATAAAAAAATAGGATTAAAAATCTCCAGCTCTCCAAACCTAGGATCATTTGATTTCTAGTCACCCATAGATTATTGTGGATTGGGGGAGGGGGCCTCACAATCTTTATCCTCTCTCTCCCCCCTAACATATACACATACTGTTACACACATAAGTTATCTCTCACTAACATATATGCTGTCACTTACACCGGCTTTCCCACTCTCACACACAAAGTTTATTTCACTCTCACATACACACAGGCTCAGGCTCTCACAGACACATGCAGGCTCTCTTGCTCTGTCATACATACACAGTCTCACATATACACAGACTTTGTCACTCTTTCATTCACTCATAGGCTCTGACACACACATGCAGGCTCTCTCACTCTCGCATACACATGCAGGTTCTGCCCCACTCATGCAGAATCTCTTGCATACACACAGGCTCTCACATACATATATGCAGGCTTTCTCTCATACACACACCCAGGCTCACTCTATCTTACAAATACATACAGTCTCTCTCTCATACACACAAGCATACATACATACAGCTTTCAGGCCTCCTCCTTTCTTCTGGCCTGTCTTTGGTCACTGTAGGATGGTAGCACTGCTCCTCAATGCTGGAAGGGAGGTGGAAGAAAGCCATTGCTAACTGCTGGGGGGAAGGTCTCTGCCATAGCCACATAGGCCTCTCTTTAGGCTGCAGCAGTATGGGCTCTGCCATGGCTGCACATTCCTCTCTTTAGGCCTGAGCAGTATGGGATCTGCTGTGACTGAGCAGGCTTTTATTTAGGCCATGACAGGATGGCCCTGCAGCTTTTCTTAGGGCCAGGAAGTTGAAAAAACAAACAAACACATGATTGGAGCGACCGGCCTATTGGGGAATACACAATCCCCTTATAGGCTAAGCCACCCTTGAAGGCTTATATTTCAAAACAAGTGAATATTCTCTAAGAATAGGAGATCGAGAGCTCCAGTTCAGTGAATTTATTCATAGGCTCCAAAGAAACGCAAGATAGAACAGGAGAATGGGGAGCTCGGGGCAAGATGGCCGCCTATTGAGAAGCAGTTAAAGAGCTCTCTCAACGCTCGTTCCTGGAAATTTATAATTCCTTGGTTATATTTCTTCTTTCTTGAAATTTTATGATGCTTCAAATGAAGCGTAAAGCTCGTCTGAAAGAAATTACAATCTTAAAAAAAGAAGGCAGCCAGCAGGCAAAGATTGAGAGTTTTTTTGATCTTACCCCAAAAACACCGGGAGTGAAGACCGTGGAGGGAGAGACCCAGGAGCTCGGGTCGACTCCCATGGTCAAAGAAATCTCACTCAGCCCTGGGGCTCCAGAAATGCCGCCGCTACTGGGAGGTCAGACAAGAGCAGAGGGGGAGGAAACATCGTGAGACTCGCAGGAGGAGAGGAGCGAGCAAGCCCCCCCCAACCGCCTGATGGAGATAGTGAGGAGATGGCGTTTAGAGGAGTTGGAGGAGCAATGGAGGGATTGGCTACCTCCACTCCATTACCCCAAAGAGCTTTGCCGGCGCGGGACAACGTAGGAGAAACAGCACTCCAAGAACTGGTAAAGTTACAAACAAAACCTGTATTTTCTCTTCAAAAGCCTCCTGTGGTTACTTTAGACACTTTATGGATGAACTGGTCTCAATCGAATCTGCAGTTACTACTCTGACACAGGCTTTTCTAGATTCTAATAAAAGAGGTTTAAACATTGAAAAAGTGATAAAAGTTCTACAGGAAAAGGTGGAGAAACTTGAGGAAAGGTTTACTAAAATGGGAAAAGTACAAGAGACCTTAATAAAAGCTGAGGTAAATGCTGGAAGAAAATTTGAAAGCATAGAAAATTCACTCCGCTATTTAAACCTCCGATTTGTGAACTTTCCTGTGGTGAAGAGATTAAATCCAGTTGAAATGTTAAAGGAATACATCTTAGAGTCTTTAAAGATTAGGTATCTTTAAAGAAATTACACCGTGGTTACAAAAGCTTTTTTTGTTTCCAAGAAATCTGTGATAGCTACGGGAGAAGAAGAGGAAGCACAACATTCTTTGCAGCAATCCCTGAACACCACTGATTTGATTGAGACATCATTACACACTGAGATTAAGTCAAGAGGAACATTATTGGCTTCTTTTGCCTTTGAACAGGATAGAAATCTTGTTTTAAAGTTCTTCTTTAGAAATAGAACTGTTCAATATTATGGTCAATCTGTGTGGATATATCCGGATATTGTTCGTTCAACGCAAGAGCGTAGGAGAAAGTTTTTGCTTATGAGATTAGAAGCCCAAAATCTTGGTGCTAGTATTATGTTGAGATACCCTTGCAAATGTCTTCTAAGATATCGGGATAATAAATACATCTTTTACGAACCTGATCAATTAAGGGGGTTCTTAGATGGAAAAAGTGGTAGTGCTGTATCCTAAGTAAGAAATTAGGGGAAGTGTTTCTCAATGTCGGTTTATTCCTAATAATGATGTAATACACAGTAATAGAGCTTCATTATTGCTTATGTACATTTTGCCCCCTATTTTTCCTTAGATTAGAGATCTGAGATTATTCTGTATTATTGCTGGATATTTTTTTTTCCTTAATGTGTACAACTTGAATGGATCTCTTAATACTTGTTTGATATATGATGTAAATATATCTGAAAATTGCATAAATAAAAAAATTAAAAAAAAAAAAAAGAACAGGAGAATGGATGGAAAAATTGCTCCTAATATTCAAGTCATTTTGAAACTAGACATAGAAACACAAATGAATATTTCTGAGAAATAATAAATGCAACTAAAGTGAGGGGTGAGATGGTGGAATGGTGGGGGAGGCTACAAATGAAATGATCCAAAACACAATTAATCAGAAATCATAGACTATGAAGTTAGGCCGACCAAGGAATTGGAAAAGTTAATTCCTCTACAAATGAAGAATTACACTTAGGAAGGACATTTTTCCAACTCGATATCATGTGTTTGAAAATTACCTAGGGAAAAAGTTTTTTTTAAAAATTGTCCTACATGTACATGGGTAAATGTATGTGCACAGTACCATCACATGCATATCTTTATATGCAGTGAGAAGAGGCATTCCAGGGGCAGGGATGGGAGGTCCTTTCACTTATGTCTGTTAAGGTGGCACTGTTTTGGGGATTTTGCATAATTGAATATGTAATTTTTTGGCTATCCCCTTTTTTGGGATGGGTCTTGCCCTTCATTTACTGGGGGAGCATGTTCCAATCAAGCTCTCAAGGAAAGACCTTGTTAACTGAGATGCTGGCGTGAGGGAGCTGGGAAAATAGTTTTGGAGTGGAGTTCTTGCTGAGCCTCATGGCTCACCAATTGAAGAGTTTTTCTGGATAAACTGGGAGGTTTGGTGATGTTTGACAGTTCCCAACAGTAGGGCCAGAATACCCTTGGAAAAGCTGAATTTCTCAAGTTACATCACCCCTGTAACTCCTAAACAGTGGGGACAGAGACTACTTCGAAGAAGTTTCATACACATTTTTTCTTTTTTATAACTCTTTATTTATAACTTTACAACTTTAAAAACATCACAAGGCACATGTCAGATATCCAAGACAATACCAACATCTGCATAGTATCAGTAAGGGGAAGAAAAACCTCTCTACAAAATACAAAGGCTCAGAATATGAGAAGGAAAAGAAACAGGTTGTCAAGTATATAATATGCATTCAGACAGCATTCTGATGGGTGTTCAAGTATTCCCTGCCTCTTGACCGGCCTGCCACCTCTGCTGCTCCCTGCAGCGAGTCCGAAAGGGCTGGGAATTGTCGAAGGACCATTCAGAGACCACCATTGCATTGGTGGTCTCACTGAGGCGTGCGGGTCCAGTATAGGTCCCCGGGTTCCAGCCTAGGATCGTCTCATCACAAGGGCACCCTACTTGTCCTGCGCTAGTGAGCACCCCCTGGTGCTCTCTCCCATCGCAGCGCAACAATATGTTTGTGTCTAGCAGAAGAAACCTTGTTGAATCAGGACCTTACTAGTACATTCAAGTGCACTAAATGTAATAAATGATTGCTTCATGGAGCAATTGGTTCAGGAACCAACAAGAGAGGGAGCTATTTTAGATTTAATTCTTAGTGGAATGCAAGATTTGATGAGAGAAGTAACGGTGGTGGGGCCACTTGGCAACAGTGATCATAACATGATCAAATTTAAACTAATAACTGGTAGGGGGACAATAAATAAATCTGCAGCTCTAACACTAAATTTTAAAAAGGGAAACTTTGATAAAATGAGGAAAATAGTTAGAAAAAAACTGAAAGGTGCAACTGCAAAGGTTAAAAGTGTTCAACAGGCTTGGACATTGTTTAAAAATACAATCCTAGAGGCGAAGTCCATATGTATTCCACGCATTAAGAAAGGTGGAAGGAAGGCAAAACGATTACCGTCATGGTTAAAAGGTGAGGTGAAAGAGGCTATTTTAGCTAAACAAACATCCTTCAAAAATTGAAAGAAGGATCCATCTGAAGAAAATAGGATAAAATATAAGCACTGTCAAGGTAAGTGTAAAACATTGATAAGACAGGCGAAGAGAGAATTTGAAATGAAGTTGGCCATAGATGCAAAAACTCATAATAAAAACTTTTTAAATATATCCAAAGCAAGAAACCTGTGAAGGAGTTGGTTGGACATTAGATGACAGAGGGGTTAAAGGGGCTCTTAGAGAAGATAAGGCCATTGCAGAAAGACTAAATTAATTCTTTGCCTCCATGTTTACTAATGAGGATGTTGGGGAGATACCAGTTCCGGAGATGGTTTTCAGGGGTGATGAGTCAGACGAACTGAATGAAATTACTGTGAACCTGGAAGATGTAGTAGGCCAGATTGACAAACTAAAGAGTAGCAAATCACCTGGACCAGATGGTATGCATCCTAGGGTTCTGAAGGAACTCAGAAATGAAATTTATGATCTATTAGTTAAAATTTGTAACCTATCATTAAAATCATCCATTGTACCTGAAGACTGGAGGGTGGCCAATGTAACCCCAATATTTAAAAAAGGCTCCAGGGGCGATCCGGGTAAATATAGACCAGTGAGCCTGACTCAGTGCTGGGAAAAATAGTGGAAACTATTCTCAAGATCAAAATCGTAGAGCATATAGAAAGACATGATTTAATGGGACACAGTCAACATGGATATACCCAAGGGAAGTCTTGCCTAACAAATCTGCTTCATTTTTTTGAAGGGGTTAATAAACATGTAGATAAAGGTGAACCAGTAAATGTAGTGTATTTGGATTTTCAGAGGGTGTTTGACAAGGTCCCTCATGTGTGGCTTCTACGAAAACTAAAAAGTCATGGGATAGGAGGTATTGTGCTTTTGTGGATTACAAACTGGTTAAAAGACAGGAAACAGAGAGTAGGATTAAATGGTCAATTTTCTCAGTGGAAAAGGGTAAACAGTGGAGTGCCTGAGGGATCTGTGCTTGGACCGGTGCTTTTCAATATATATATAAATGATCTGGAAAGGAATACGACAAGTGAGGTTATCAAATTTGCGGATGATACAAAATTATTCAGAGTAGTTAAATCACAAGCAGACTGCGATACATTTCAGGAGGACCTTGCAAGACTGGAAGATTCGGCATCCAAATGGCAGATGAAATTTAATGTGGACAAGTGCAAGGTGTTGCATATAGGGAAAAATAACCCTTACTGTAGTTACACGATGATAGGTTCCATATTAGGAGCTACCACCCAGGAAAATGATCTAGGTATCATAGTGGATAATACTTTAAAATCGTCGGCTCAGTGTGCTGCAGCAATCAAAAAAGCAAATAGAATGTTAAGAATTATTAGGAAGGGAATGGTTATTAGAACGGAAAATGTCATAATGCCTCTGTATCGCTCTATGGGGAGACCGCACCTTGAATACTGTGTATAATTCTGGTCGCCGCATCTCAAAAAAGATATAGTTGCGATGGAGAAGGTACAGAAAAGGGCAACCAAAATGATAAAGGGGATGGAACAGCTCCCCTATGAGGAAACGCTGAAGAGGTTAGGGCTGTTCAGCTTGGAGAAGAGCCGGCTGAGGGGGGATATGATAGAGGTCTTTAAGATCATGAGAGGTCTTGAACGAGTAGATGTGACTCGGTTATTTACACTTTCGAATAATAGAAAGACTAGGGGGCATTCCATGAAGTTAACAAGTAGCACTTTTAAGACTAACACCAAACGCACAATAAAGCTCTGGAATTTGTTGCCAGAGGTTGTGGTTAGTGCAGTTAGAGTAGCTGGGTTCAAAAAAGGTTTGGATAAGTTCTTGGAGGAGAAGTCCATTAATGGCTATTAATCAATTTTACTTAGGGAATAGCCACTGCTATTAATTGCATCAGTAGCATGGGATCTTCTTAGTGTTTGGGTAATTGACAGGTTCTTGTGGCCTGGTTTTGGCCTCTGTTGGAAACAGGATGCTGGGCTTGATGGACCCTTGGTCTGACCCAGCATGGCAATTTCTTATGTTCTTATGTTCTTATCTGTTATTTACCTCTAGGAACTGACTAGAAATGTAAAACAATTGCTGCTTGCTAAATGACTGCATGCAGTCACACAGAAAAACTCACTTGTATATATTGGACACATGGTAAAGCATGCTAAAATGTTGAATTAATACAAATTTGAAGTTGATATTCAGTATTAGCTCATCAGGGGTTGTTCATCCACACAATTAGGCAATCTTTACTGGCCTGCCAGAGATCTCTACCCCAAATGTATTTATCCCTGCTCGGGGTCAGTATATGTATAGAAAATCCCTGGCCACATAGTCCATTCTAGTCTTTGGAGGCTTTTCTTATTTTTTTTCACTTTTCTTTTATTTTTCTCATTGCAAGAATGGCAAACCTTGTCAAAACAAGGCATGTCATGTTATTTTATGCAATGCCATAAATAGGAGAGGTGGCAAAACCTTCTGCTTTTTAAAAATCTGTATTTTTTTTTATTGCAAAAGATATGTCTCACCTTCTATTAGAACAGATTGCAATACTCATCTTTTTAATAGTACTTTGCCAGACCCTACAGCCTACAAAAACAACCTAACACTCTTACTTTCTACATATGCTCCTGCTTTCCAATTTTACTCTTTCACATTCTCTGTCTCATGCATACATTAGCAGGAATGCAGCGGGCAATTTTTAAGGCCATTTACTTGGGCATGCAATTATTTACATTGGTAAAATAGTTTGGCCTAAAATTGACCACCTCTGCCCAACTAAATGTGCTCACGGGCTTCCATGGCATCATAATTTTAGCTGGATTAAATATCTGCACTACATAGCAGAAGACTCCACCAGGGACTCTGCCTCAGTGGTAAGTACTTGATCCTCTCCCTTGCCCCTGCCTTTCAGTACCTGTTCTCAATAAGATCATGCATGTGTAGGTTTCCAAACAAGTGGATTGCTTAATGGTTTCTCTGCCATGAGTGTGGGTGGTAAGGGTTGTTTGATGATTATGTGCACTGGTTTATTTTCCAGTGTGAGTAGACAATGTTCGCAGATGTCAGTGACAGCATAAGCAGGTGTGTTTATCATCTTTATCTATAAGTATTGGCAGTATTGTTGTTCTGCAGTCCAGAGTAACAAAGGTGGATTTTAAAAACCTTGTGTGTGCAAAAATGACCATATATGTGCTTAAGTGGGCTGAGCAGGAACTATGTGAATTGTAAAAAGTTGAGAATAATACACATAGGGGTAGATTTTATAAAACAGCGTGAGCGCGTACTTTTGTTGGAGCACCAGGCGCAAACAAAAGTACGCTGGATTTTAGTAGATATGCACGTAGCCGCGCGTATCTGCTAAAATCCTGGATCGGCGCGCGCAAGGCTGCCGATTTTGGGCAGCCTGTCTCCGTTCCCTCCGAGGCCGCTCCGAAATCGGAGCGGCCTCGGAGGGAACTCCCTTTCGCCCTCCCCTCACCTTCCCCTCCCTTCCTCTACTTAATCCACCCCCCCGGCCCTATCTAAACCCACGTAAATCCACGCGCGCCAGTGGGCTGCTGGCGCGCGGAGACGCGATCTGGGGGCGGTTCCGGAGGGCGCGGCCATGCCCCGGACCGCCCCGGCCTGAAACCACGCCCCCGGGCCCGCCCCCAAAACGCCGCGTCCCGCCCCCAAAATGCCGTGCCGATCAGCCCCGCCCCTGACACACCCCCGACACGCCCCCTCGAAAAACCCCGGGACTTACGCGAGTCCCGGGGCTCTGCGCGCGCCGGCGGGCCTATGGAAAATAGGCGCGTCAGCGCGCAAGGCCCTGCTCGCGTAAATCCGCCCGGATTTACGTGAGCAGGGCTTTTAAAATCCGCCCCATAACTCAAATTTTTTCTTAGCTGGCACAGCTATGTTATGCACAGGAGTCTAGTGCAAGAGAGAGAGATACTCTTTATGGGGCACTATCTGATACTCTATATATGGACCATTGTAAGGGGACACTTTGATTCAGACTGAGTTTTCGGGAGGTGGGTTGGGGTTGGGGGGATGGTGATTTTCTTCCAGACAAAGGAAGTTGTTTTGACATGGAAAGCTTTCTTTCTCAGGAAGGTTCATTCAGCACAGATGAAGCTTTGTTGCTTCCAAAACCAAAAACACAATAAAAGTATAAGTGACAAGGGTATGAGGAACATCGTCTGACTGTCATGAAAGATGCAGGAGACCTACAGCTACACAGTCCACAGAACCACAGTCACCAATCTCAGAAAACATCCTGGATGATGACACTGCAAAAGGCAAATGGCAGAAGTATTGGAAAAATATCCCCAACCAATTCAACAGTGCAAACCTGCTCTTCTTGATATTCCACTTTTTAGTATTTTAAAGCAGCTTACACGCATGTACTGTAGGTATTTCCCTATCCCCAGAGAACGTGCAAACTAAAGGCCTCATTTACTAAGCTTTTTTCACATAGACACAAAAATCAGAAGAAAAGCCTTAGTAAATCTGGCACTTAGGGGGTCATTTATCAAAATGTGATAAGGTGTTTTTGCATGCGTTAAGCCCTGTTAACACATGCGATCATACCATATCGTATGGTGTGATGCAAATTCAGAAAATAGGAGGAGTTAGGCTGTCTGTGAAGAGCTATAATGCTGATTTTAACCATACCTCTTTGAATTGTGTTAGCTGCCGTGACATAAGGTTTCATTGCCATATCTCCTATTTCAGGTGAATTGATGGGTCCAGAGGAAGGAGAAGGAGTGGGAGAGAGAGAGAGAGAGAGAGAGAAAGAAAGAAAGAGAGAGAGAGAGAGAGACTGGTCATAATGTCATGGCCCATAGGTAGGTATTTGTATCCATATGGTAGCCCCACCTAGTAACTTGAGGTGGGGTTTAGGTACGAGTGTAGGGGGTTAGGGGCCACTTTGACATTCTACGTGACACCTACGAACAGAACAGTGGTCTCTTGTGAAGATTTGCTGGCCTTCGGAGTGAGGAAACTCACTCCAAGATGAGATTTGGGCAATGTTCTCTCAACCTAGCTTGATGTTACCCAGGTAGAGAGTCCCTCAAGCTAGGTTGAGGGACTCTCATCTTGGAGTGAGTTTCCTCACTCCGAAGGCCAGCAAGTCTTCACAAGAGACCACTGTTCTGTTCGTAGGTGTCACGTAGAATGTAAAAGTGGCCCCTAACCCCCTACATTCGTACCTAAACCCCACCTCAATTTTCTAGGTGGGGCTACCATAGGGATACAAATACCTACCTATGGGCTATGACATTATGACCAGTCTCTCTCTCTCTCTCTCTCTCTCTCTCTCGCTCCCCCCCCCCCCCCAGTGGTTGAATGCAGGAAATACAACAGGTCTGGCACTTATCACAGAATCTGAAATGGTATTGCAATTTGCACTAACTTAGCTCTATCACACAAATTGTAATAAATACTATATTAGTATTTTGCTTGCGGTACTTACCGCATTTTGATAAATCCACCCCTATGTTGGTTAAAGGAGTAGATGTAGAAAATAGTAGGAGTGGTAGCCAGAAATGTTTCATTGCATTTTTTTTAGTGTTGTTTCATTTTGTTTAGTAGGAAAAACAAACAGAACTGCCCCAACCCTTCTCATTTATTAAAATATTGAGCTGCCTGCCTTGTCCACCCTCCCCCCACCCACACCCATGACTCACCAAAATCTCCTTGATGGATCTTCCACTTTTGACCCAGCAGCTGCCATTATTAAAAATGGCACCAATATTCAATGGCACCAATACTCAACATTACTTTTAATACACATTTCTTAGACTTTCATAATAGGCATCATCAGAATACTGTATTTCACTTTTTAACTGTCTTCAGCCTTATATATAATCATTGGTCTGTGAAATTGTCCCTTTTTTTAAGTTTTTATCTCTTGCAATGAAAATATATTATCTAAATTCAAAAATAGTCCAGCAACTTATCTTATTCAAAGTTGGCCATATCAGAAGAATGCCACTGCTAAGTAGTAATCCCATGAAAGATGCCCATCTTCTCTTAGCCTGACATGGTCCGTGCCTTGAACCAAAGTTCTTCAGGGTGCTGTCTCATACGCTGTCTTGCAATCAAGGTATTATGGTGCCAAACCGGAAATGGATTATTAAAAATGGCACCAGCTGCCCTTTGCCTCTATCTTGTAACAAGGGCTATAGGTGCCATAGGGTAGCCCCTGTCATATGATAGGGGCAAAAGGCGACTTGTATCATTTTCAAAATTCCATCAGCCAACCCTTTGCACCTATCATGTAACAGGGGCTGCCAGATGGCACTGTTAGCCCCGGTCATAAGATAGGGGCAAAGGATGGCTGGCACCATTTTGAATAATGGTAGCCAATAGAGTGGGAGTGAGAGGTTGCTTCTGGGCCCCGCACTCGACCACCAGAAATATTTTGGTGAGTCCTGGGGAAGTTTGGAGGATGGGCTAGGATGGGTGATGGGTCAGCTCAATATTTTAAGAAACAGGAAGGGTTGTGGTGGGTTCTGGCCCCCCACAAAAAACATTAGTGTTTTTCCCTATCATTTTTTAAACCTATTAAATGAAATGAAATAGGAAATATCATTGGTATTTCCAATTTTGTTTCAAATGATCGAGCACCCCTACAAAATAGAGGGAAAATAGATACAGAAATGTTTTAAGACCAATTATTATCAGGCCATTATTTTTTGCAGGCTTCTTCTTTGGAGTCAGATGTGGATAGTTTCCACAAATTGTGTATGGACTAAAAATTATGAGAAAAACTGATTTATAGCCCAAATAAAGCAGTTGAAAAGAGAGTGTTACTGCCCAGAGAGGTATTGGCTTAAAACTTGAAGATCAGAGGATTGACAGGAATAGTTCTATCATTTTAGGGAAAAAATATATGAATATTTCTTCAAAAAAATATTTCTGAAGAGATTGAACTATGAAGGCAAATAATTATTTTCTATAATCCAATAAATGTTTGTGACATCTTTCTGGCCTGCTGCATGCTTCATAACCAGGCCAAGACTAAATGCCTGCCTCCTCCAGAAGGACAAGATGCTCATCTTAACAGTGCCCATTGATGGAGAGGAGGAAGAGTCATACAATTTCTGTGAAGAGGAATTGCTGGAGATACATTGCCAGACTCACCTGTGAGCCACAGATGAAATGAAAATACTGATACAGATTTTTTTTCAAAAGTAAAGGTGCATTTATTTACAATAGAAAGGTGATATTTGTACATAAAAAAAAACAATTTAATTTTCCTGGTATGTCCTCACTTTTGGTGGGGAAGGTTTTGGGGTACTCAGGTAATTTGGACTGCCAAAGTCAGGTATGTTTGCACAAAGGTGTGCGATCAGTAATGACAATTGCTTCAGAAACCATGGATACTGCGGAAAGGGTTAATAGTTCCATGAGGGCTCCAGAAGCAAGAGGGGCTGCTGAGAGCTGATATTTGTGATGGTGAGAGGATGAAGATCTGGTTGCACTGGTGTACCTCTCCTCTTCAGATGGTATGCAAGATAAGGCTATTTCCATGTCAGCAGAGGGGGATGTCTCCACCTATGTCATAAGTAGGGGGGAACCTTCCTCTGAGATGGTGGAGATGTTAGTGAAGGAGGAATCCTTGGAGGTGAAGGATCTATAGAAGGAAGAGGCATCATAGATGGTGCTGGACACACAAGGGGAGTCTTCCTCTAGCTGGCAGAACTACAGCTGGCAGAGAAACAAACCATGTACTGGTGGTACCAATGTGGGGAGAGGAGCCTTGTGGCTGCCAGGGAGCATTCCATGCTGAGTGTCACTGGCATGGAGGCAACCACTGAAACATCTTCCTCCAGACAAAAGCTATGGACTGCAATCCCTTCTGCAGCATCCAACTAACACCGTAAATCTGTCTCACACCCTGAAGCTTTTCCAACAGCTCTTCCTTAAGGCTCTGTATGTTCTCCCTTAAGCCTACACACAGGTCTCCCACTCTATCATTTTGGACAAGCATGTGGCTCTCAGTTGGAGTGAAAAGCACATCTTCATCAGCTCTTGGAGAAAAGCAGGCCTCTTCCCTTTCTCTGTCTTTCCTTTGTCCTAAGATATCAGGTGTATATGGTTTGCTATAGGTGGGGAAGAACTCATCCTCCAAAAAATCATGAGTGTGCTCCTCATCTCATGCCACATCCCTCTCAAACTTTTCCAAAGATGCCACAGCTTCTGACTCCCTCTGTGTCTCTGGACTGGCTGGTAGCACTCATCAATGCCACCTAAATCTTCCCTGCTCACTGGTTCTTGGGCCATCTGAATCATGTTGTGTGCCATCCCCTTTTGTAATCTGGCCTTCCCTTTTCTCACCAACTGAACCATATTTACCAACATGGAGAACAGCTAAATGGGCCATAATCTATGGCCTCCAGCTACCGAACAACCTTCTAGTCTAGCATTCTATAGGGTGTTAAGGCCTCCACTATGTAATTTTTTATAAACCTAAAAGCAAAAACATAGAGGCCTGGCAGAAAGGTGTTGGCCATGATGGCAGACCCATTTTCCTTTTGATACATATAGTATCAGTAAATATGTAAATATGTATATACAGGTATAATTAGAAACTAAGGGCCAGATTTTAAAATGGTTATACGCATAAGGTATGCACATATCCCTTTTAAACCCCCCCTGCACGTGCCGAGCCTATTTTGCATAGGCTCGGTTGCGCGCGCAAGCCCTGGGACGCGCGTAAGTCCCGGGCTTGCAAAAAGGGGCAGTCGGGGGCATGGCCAGGGGTGTGGTTTAGGATTGGGGGTGTGTTCGGGGGCATGTGGGTGGTCCAGGGGCATGGCCGAGTACCCCAACACAGCGGCCTGTGTCGGGGCCTGCTGCACCGGCGCGCATAAGTTACTACTGCCCGGAGGCAGTAGTAACTTTTCAGATAAAGGTAGGGGGAAGTCTAGATAGGGCTGGGAGGGTGGGTTAGGTAGGGGAAGGGAGGGGAAGGTATGGTGGGATGGAAGGAAAGTTCCCTCCGAGGCCACTCTGATTTCGAAGCGGCCTCGGAGGGAACGGGCAGCGTGCGCAGGGATCGGCGCATGCAAGTTGCACAAATGTGCACCCCCTTGCGCGCGCCGACCCCAGATTTTATAAGATATGCATGGCTACGCGTGTATCATAAAATCCAGCGTACTTTTGTTCATGCCTGATGCGTTGTCTTTTAAAATGTACCCCTATGTGTGCTATATAAACATGAGAGCATAAGAGTTGTCATACGGGGTTAGACTGATAGTCCATCAAGACCAGTTTCCTGTTTATAACAGTAGTCAATCCAGGTCACAAACACCTGGCAAGATACCAAGTATTAGACAGATCCTATGATGCTAATTCCCTTGGATAAGTAGTGATTTTTCCCAAGTCTATCTGGTTACCATAATTATAGTTTATAGACTTCTCTTCCATGAACTTGTCCAATCTTTTTTAAATCCAGCTATACTAGCTATCTTTACCACATCCTCCAGCAATGACCTATAGAGCTTAATTGTGCATTGAGTGAAAAATAATTTCTCCGATTTGTATTAAATGTTGCGATCCCGCTCGCAGCAGGGCCGCAAGCAGGCTCTTACCTTCGCAGCCTGGAGGCCGCTCTGAAGCCCAGACCTCCCAGAGCAGCAGAAGCCGCTGTGTGCCGCTTACTCATAGTCCGGAGACCACCCACGCCTTCCTTGGCACGGTGGGCCATGCCACCGTGCTCCAACGTGAAAGGAGCTGCCGTGAGCTAGCCCTCTTCTTCTGCGGCCCAGGGGCCACCATCTTTGCTGCTCCTGTGGCAGGCCGAGGCTATACCTGTCTCCTCTTCAGCACAGCAGGACCCACAGGTATGCACTCATTCAGCGGCAGGGGTTGCCGCCGCCAATGCTGTCTCCTTGCAGGCCTGGAGGCCTGCTCCTCGGCGGCAGAACGCAGCCTTGCTTCACCTCTCCAGTGGCAGGATGCTGCCTCCAACATTGGGGCCTGCACGGCCCAGCTCTGGCTCCTCCTCTCTCAGCAGGGCCGCTGTCCAGGGCCCTGCTGCTTCTCCTTCCTCTTCCTCCCGTCATGATTTAAAGGGCCAGTGAGGGAGTGGCCCCCTGGTCCACCCTGATGCTGTCACTTCCTGGAACTCCCTCCTCTACCTATGTAAGGCTCTTCAGGTCAGTCATGCCTTGCCTTTGCAAGGAGCTTGTTGTCTTCAGGACTCCTGCTCTCTGCTCCTGCTGGCATTCCTGTTATTCATCTTGGGATCCCTCGTTGTAATTGTTCCTAGTCTCTTGTCTCCGTCTTGATGTTCCATTCCAGTCCTGATGTATTCAGTGTCCTCATGTTCCGTTCCCGTCCTGATGTCTTCGTCCATCGTTCAGATGTCCTCAGCTCTGCTCTGACCCATCCCTCGTGGTCCATGACCATCCCGGCTGGGTTAAGTAGGGCGTGTAGTGGCCCAGTGGTCCGTGACCACCCCTGCTGGGGTGTGTAGGGCGCTGGTGGGTCTTTCCATCTGACGGCACTAAAGACTCTACTGCTGCCTTGTTCCTGATATTTGTAAGCCTGATGTCTGTCCTTCCCTGGGCAGGACCCACTCTTCAGTGTGGTCCACGACCAGCCCAACTGGGCTGTGTAGGGCACCTGAGGGACCTTGCTCGAATTCCTCTTCTCTTCTGCTCCTGGACCTCCTGAGGGGCTATCGTCCATCCTCCCCTCCTGCTGCTCTTCACTGACTGTCCGTGAGTGGCAGTGGCCCTGCACTCTCTTGAGAGTTCTGGACTTTTAACTTCCTGATTTTACTTGCCTTGTCATGTCATGCCTTGCCTTGCCTTTTCGTGTCAAGCCTTGCCTTGCCTTGCCATGCCTTGTCTTGTCTCAACACCTGAGTCTTTGTCTTCCTCAACACCTGAGTCTTCATCTTCCTCAATGCCTGAGTATTCGTCTCTTTGTCCTGTGTCAGATCTCTCTGTCTGCCTGCCTCTATCCCGCCTGCCGCTTCTTGCCGTTACCCAGTAGCAGGTCCAAAAGGGATTGGAGTTGTCGGAGGACCTCTCAGAGACCACCATTGCATTGGTGGCCTCACGGAAGCGTGCAGGTCTAGTGGAGGGCCAGGTTCTCCAGTTCCCAGACAAGGACCATCTCTCCACAACGGCACACACACTGGGGAGTGCCCCCTAGTGCTACCTTCCATTGCAGTGCAACATTAAATGCACTATTTACTAACTTCAAGGAGTTTATCTTAGTTTTTGTACCAAGTGAAAGAGTAAATAATGGATACACTTTTACCAATTCTATTCCATTCATGATTTTATAGACCTCTAGCATATTACCCCTCAGCTGAACCTAACCTCTTTAGCGTTTCCTAATAGTGGATCTGTTCTGTTCCCTTTATCATTTTGGTCACTCTTCTCTGTTCTTTTTCCAGTTCAGCTACATCTTTTTTTGAGATGCGGCAAGCTGAATTGCACACAGTACTCTAGGTGTGCTCTCACCTTTGAAATATACAAAGGTATTATTGTATTCTCCGTTTTATTCTCCATTCCTTTTCTAATAATTTCTAACATTCTGTTTGCTTTTTTGACTGCTACTGCACAATGTGCAGAGGATTTCAATGTATTGTCCATTATGACACCCAGATCCTTCTCCTCTGTTGTAACTCTTAATATGAAAACTAATATCGTGTAACTAGCGTGGTTTCCCAATATACATTAATTTGCACTTGTCCACATAAAATTTCCTCTGCCATTTGGATGCCCAGTCTCCTAGTCTCACAAGGATTTCTTGTAATTTTTCACAATCCACTTAGAACTTCATAATGTAAAAAAAAAAGATTTTCTTTGAACTTCGGTATGCAAAAATAAAAAAACAAAAAATGTGTGACATATTATTAAAAAGGTATGGGTATTGTTGCTTTTCATATAAATCCATATATGATAGTCCTACATGCCATTATTAATTAACCACATTTGCCAACCACTTATTTTGTTATGATCTAGTTTGTGTTGTTCCTTGGGTCTCCTGTTTTTTCCTTTAACTAATAAAGTAAGACAAATCATTATGTTGGCAAACTGGGCGTCATGAAGAGAGATCAATTAATAAAGGCTTCTACGCTGCCAACTTTCTGAGGGGCATAGACAAGACAGACAAAGGATGGAGATAAATGCCTTTCATGTTGCAATCAGAGGGACAGATGAAAACTACTTAAATTTCATTTACACAAAATTGATAGAAACAGAGAATATGACAGGGCAATCTAGTCTGCTAAATGTACTTTTGTAGCAATACCACAGGTCCCAGCTGATCTCTGGCTTCCTCTTTAATTCTTTACAAGTAGGGATATTCTGTGCTTATTCCCTGGACTCTAATTCTGTTCCTGTTTTTGCCTTCACCACCTCCACTGGGAGGCTATTCTATTCTTCCAAGAAATGTAGTAGAAGCAAAATTAGGAACCAAGTTCAAGAAAATATGGGATAATATGTTACAGTAAGAGAAGCAGGACAAATTTATGAATATTCAACCACATATATCAATGGAACAACAGAGAATAAATGGTAACAGAGAGAAACAAATCTGAGCAATTCTCAATGCCAAAATTCATGCCAGAAAACAGTCATAATTTAATAGCAAACATAGTACACAAATTCTAATATATTTAATAAATTGACACAACATAAATTGCATAAATGTGCGTGGGCTATCATCTTCAAGGATGAATGTGAAACCTGTATTGCCCGAGCCATACAATGGCAAGTAATTGGTTTAAATTATTTATGGAAAAACTCCAAACGTATTTAATAAACTAATATATTTTCATGGGCTACAGATATTACAATATAAATATACAATTTCACAAAAGACAATATTCATGTGTAACAGACAATTTCAAAGAAAATGTCTTCACTAGAATGACACTTCCTGCCTATATATTAAATTCTTAAATACCTCATTGTACAGAGGAGAATAGCTAGAAACAATTGAATAAATGCATGATAGGTAGATCGCCAGGAACTATCAGACCTAAATAGAATCAAATCTTTTATGGTTGTTTTCTTCTAGATGATCTGCCTTTTGTGAGGTCTATTAGGATATCCTTTTCTAAATAATGTATCCATGTTGCAATCTATACTATATATCTTTTGTTATTAAGAGATGAATGTACAGGAAAGCTGCCAGAGTTTCAAAAGTCCAATCCATAAATACAGAAATGTCATCATTTCATAAAATTTCCCTGTTTTATGTGCAAATCAGACTTTGATAATTTTTTGGGCTTCACAAATTATTTACATAGTCTGCTACATGCAAAACATTATTTAAATTCAAGCTTCAAAATCATGCAAAGCAGTTCGTTAATGATGAATTCTGTGAAAAACTGCAGGCAAACATGACTTTGCAGGGCAATTTTTACAACAAAGATAACTACACCTCATCTTTTATGCAAACTCGATCATAAGAAAACTACATGCATTACATTCCTACTGGGTACAATACAACTGAAGGTAACAAAAAGGTCAATACCTATCATTCCCTATACAAAAAAGTTCACTAAACAATTTCACCATTTTCAATCATAATCACACACACATTTAAAAAAGAGTAAAATAGGGGCATTCATATGTAAGCAATGAAAGAAACTTAGTCCAATCATGTATTTCATGTGATTATTACTCACCTCAAAAAAACACTCAAAAAATTCTCAGTATTTGTATATTTAACCCAAAATGTATAAATCTTCAAAAATCAAATTGTGAATATCCACAATACTAAAGTTATTGATTGAGTCTAAAAGCAGGCAAAAAGGCCTAAGATTTAAAAACTGATTCAAAAAGGTGGGTCTTTAGATGGGATTTAAACATGGAGAGGGAGCATGACACACCAGTTCAGGAAGATAATTTTAAGCACACAGTGCAGCCAGGTGGAAAGCACAGAGTTGGAAAATAGCGATAGAGGAGGAGGATACAGAGAGGAGTGACTTGTATGATGAGTGGGAGTGCACAAGAAGGGGTGTGGGGAGAGCTACAAGTGGAGATGTAGTGAGGAGCTGCAGAGTAAAGGCATTTGTATGTGAGAAAGAGATGCTTGATCTGTATGCGGGAGTAGATAAGGAGCAGATGTACTGACTTTAGAAGAGGGGTTATATGAATTTAGCAACTTTGGTGAAAGAAAAGTCATGCAGATGAATTTAGGGCAGATTGCAGTGGATATAGATGGCTTGCCAGGAGACCTATGAGGAGCAGGTCTAAGCAGGAGGAGTTGAGATAGTAGATAAGAAATTTGGTAGAGTGTTCAGAAAGGAAAGGATGGATTTTGGCACTGTTATAGAGAATAGGGATGTGAATTCATTTTAAATGAAATTGAAAATGGCAATGAAATTGTCTATTTCATCATGTTTTGGGAGCATCTAGAAACGAAAAAAAAATTGATGACATTTCGTGGAATTTCATATTTCGTGTTAGTGTGCACTAACTATAGTTTTTTTATTTACAGGTTTAGGGATAGATTTTATAAACTTGCACATGTACGTCCATGGGTGCGCACTATTCGGTGCATGTACATAGATGCCCGATTTTATAACATGCATACGTAGGTGTGCGCATGTTATAAAATCGGGGGTCGGTACGCACAAGGTGTTGCACTGCGGGCAGCCTTGAGCATGGGATGCTCAAAGGCCTTGGTGAATTGTTGCACTGTGATGATGGAGAGCATTAGGAGGCACTCCCCAGAGTAGGACAAGGGAAGTGTGCCCTTGCAGTAGGACTAAGCCTAGTGTGGGACTGGGTCATGGAAGTCCATAGGCAAGACATGGAGCTTGGAACATAGGGGACGAGACAGGGCGAGCAAGGTCCCTCAGGCATCCTACACAGCCTGTAGGCTGGTCACGGACTACTCTGTCCTCACCATACCCTACCAGCTAGAAGGCTGGTCATGGACCACAAGAGGAGCGGGCAAGCTCTGGACGAAGGGAAAGGTCAGGACAAGTTATCCCTTGGATGCTCCAGAGTCAGGAACAGGAAACAGTCTTTAAAACCATGGAACTTGGAACCAGAATCTCAGATCAGGAAAAAGCAAGGATCTTCCAGAGGCGCAGGTACTCAGGACCTGGGACAACTGGATGAAGACATCAGGAACGAGGACATCAGGTCCGGAAAAATGGAGACATCAGGACTGGAAGACAAGGACTGAAGCCAGGCAGGAACAGAAAGCAGCGAAGTCAAGGAGGAGAAGCTCCCTTGAGGACTGGCTCCATGAGAAAGCCAGGATGGACTGACTCCTTGCCAAGGCGACGATGGACTGACTGAGGAGCCCTTTTGTAGAGCTGGGAGCCTCCAGGGTGCCACACCTCTGCTGACCCTTTATGTAGGGAAGAGAGCTGTGGGCTTCCCCCTAGGAGGAGCATGAACAGAAAATCCAGAACTCTGGTCAGCAGTGTCCCTGCCACTGTCATGCATGAGGAGGGCCGGCGTTGAATGCGGAGCAAGGCAGCGACCCTGCCGCTGCAGAGCAGGCCTCCAGGCCTGTTGGGGACAGCATAGGTGGTGGTCCCAAGCCGCAAAGAGGACGCCAAAGTCCTCGGCTCCTGTGGTGATGAAGGAGAGGAACTTGGGCGGTTCGGGGATGGCACCTGCTGCAGGAAAGACCCAGGTTTCTGCGGCCTCTGAGCTGCGATGTCGTGAGAGTGGAGAGGCCTCCCGTGGCTCCAGCCACTGGAGGAAGCATAACAGTACCCCCCCTCAAAGGTGGTCCCCTCCCCTCCATCGGGAGGTTGAAGATTAGGCAAATGGAACAAGGATGGTGCAGGCGCCTCCTGCTGGTCATGTGGAAAGGATGTGGAACACATCACGGAAAAAACAAATGAAGGAACAAGGAAAAACAATACAAAGGAACAATACAAAGGAACAATGGAAAGGAACAATGGAAACAGAGGAAAGAACAAAGGAATCAAGCAACAGACAGTAGAGCAAGAAACAAAATGGAAGGAACAGCAGAACAAAGGACAAAACAGCAGAGCAAGAAACTAGACACAACAGAGCAAAGGACAAGACACAGCAGAGCAAAGGACAAGACAGCGGAGCAAAGGACAAGGAAGCAGAGCAAAGGACAGAGCAAAGAACAGGGCAAAGAAGAAACGGAAAAGTAAAGCACAAGAACAGAACCAGCAGAGCAAGCAAGAACAGAGAACAACGGAAGGAACAAAGAACAAAGGAAGAACAACAGAAGAACAAGGGAACAAGGAAACAATCGGAGAATGAGGAAACAAACGGATAGAGATGTGAATCATTTTTATAACGAATTAAAATATCGTACGATATTTCTTAATTCGTTATATATTGGTAAAATCGAAAAATGATTACATTTTCCCTGTTTTTTGTGAAAAATCATTTTTCGGATTACTGTGCGCTAACTCCCTTTAGCACGCACTAACAGAAAACCATTTATTTTTGTTATTTTTATTACTTTTTGTTAATTTTTGTTAGTGCACGCTAACGGGAGTTAGCGCGCACTAAGCCGAAAAATGATTTTTTACTAAAAAAAATGCTGATCCGCTGGAAAATGAGATTTTCCCACAGCCACATGAACCTGAAAGCACAAATGATCGGGCATCCGATGTAAATCCCTACAAACGGAGAACACCAGGGAGGAAATCCAGGGTGGAATCAGGCTGTAGCAATGGTCATCAGGTGGGGTGCAAGCACCTCATGCAGGTCGTAGAACCCCAAACTGGAATCACCAAGAAAGTCTGGATGCAGGTGTCTCCTGCAGGTCGTGGAATCCAGACGGCTGGTGCCTCCAGCAGGTCATGAAGAAGATCCCCCCCAAAAAAATTCTGGGGTCAAAACAAAGTCCAGGACAGGACCCGATACCAGGATAGTCCCACTGGACACATGGCCTTGGCAATCTGTTGCTCTTTGGGTGGCCTTGAGCATGGGACATTCAGAGGCCTTGGTGAATCATTGTGCTGCTGTGATGGAGAGTGCTAGGACAGGGGGAAGTGTGCCCTTGTGGTAGGACTAAGCCTAGTCTGGGACAGGGGCATGGAAGTCCATAGGCAAGACATGGAGCTTGGAACTCTGAAGACAAGATGTGCAGCTTGGAACATAGAGGATGAGACAGGGCGAGCAAGGTCCCTCAGGCGCCCTACACAGCCCATAGGCTGGTCACGGGCCACTGTGTCCTCACCACACCCTACCAGCTGAAAGACTGGTCGTGGACCACAAGAGGAGCGGGCAATCTCTGGACAAAGGGACAGGTCAGGACAAGTTACCCCTTGGATCCTCTGGAGTCAAGAACAGGAAACAGTCTTTAAAACCATGGAACTCGGAACCGGAATCTCAGATCAGGTAAAAGCAAGGATTCTCCGGAGGCACGGGTACTCAGGCCCTGGGACGACTGGATGATAACATCAGGAACGAAGACATTAGGACTGGAAGACAAGGACGGAAGCCATGCAGGAGTGGAAAGCACCGGAGTCCAGGAGGAGTAGCTCCCTTGAGGACTGGCTCCATGAGAAAGCAATTGATGGACTGACTCGTTGCCAAGGCAATGATGGATTGACTGAGGAGCACTTTTGTAGTGCTGGAAGGACTATGCCTAGGAAGGAGTCTCCAGGGGGCCACACCTGTGCTAGCCCTTTAAGTAGGGAAGAGAGCCATCTCCTCTAGGAGGAGCAGTAACAGAAAGTCCAGAACCCTGGACAGTAGCATCCCTGCTGCTGTCATGCAGGAGGAGGGCCGACATTGAAGGTGGAGCAAGGCAGTGGCCCTGCCGCTGCAGAGCAGGCCTCCAAGCCTGTCAGGGATGGTGTGGGCGGTAGCCCTCGAGCCGCGAAGAGGACGCCGAAGTCCACGGTTCCTGCAGCGATGAAGGAGTGGAACTTGGGCGGTTCGGAGATGGCTCCTGCCGCAGGTAAGGTCCAGATGTCTGTGGCCTCTGGGCTGTGACATCAGGAAAGGTGAGAGGCCTCCTGTGGCTCCAGCCATGGGAGGAAGCGTTACACAAGGGGGTGTACAATTGTCTAGTCACGGTTTGGGAGCGCCCAAAAAGAAAAGACAATTTTCCAAAATGTCCCATTAGTGCACACTAACATGAAATTTGGGACTCACAAAAAAAAAACCCAAACCACAGAAAAAAAGAAATTACCTACGGGTGACCCTAACTGAACCACGAACAGAAAAAAAACCCCAAACACATCTCTATAATGGTAACATTTTATGTTAGCGCACCCTAAGTCCTATTAGGGCACACTAACTCTGATGTTAGAAAACTAGGTAGTATGCACTAAAGGGACTTAATGTACACCAACATCTAGTTAGTGTGCACCAAATTCTTGTTAGTGCTCACTAAGCCTGAAACACAAAATAAATAACTCCTGAACCATTATAAAATGAAATTTGACAGACAGCAACCTAAAATGAAAGTGACTTGAAAAAAAATAGTGCACATCCCTAATAGAGAAAGAAATGGCACATTTTAGCAGAGTTAGTTCTGGATATGTATATAGAAGGTGTGAGAGGCGTCAAAGATGACAATTAGGTTATAGGTTGAGGGGAAGGAGAAGATGACTATGTTATCCACTGAGAAAGAGAAAGGAGGAAAAGGGGAGGTGGGCTTGGGGTAATTATTAGGAGCTTTCTTCTTGCCCATATTGAGTTTAAGGTGGCAGCAGGACATCCAGGCAGCAATGTCAGACAAGCAGGCTGAGATCTGGGGCTGGATTTCTGGTTACATTTCTAGTGTAGAAAGGTAGATCTGGGAGCCATCAGCATAAACATGGTATTGAAAGCCATGAGAGCAAATCAGAGTACCAAGGGAATTAGTATATAGTGAGAAGAGAAGAGGGACCAGGACTGAACCTTGAGGCACACCAATTGATAGTGGAATGGCAGTAGAGGGGGAGCCAACAGAGGAAATGTTAAAAGTGAGATGGCAGAGGTAAGAAAAGATCCAACACAGGACAGATCTCAGACCTCTTATATCTCCAAAAAGGGAGATATAAAAGGTCTACAGGGATGCTTTTGAATAGCCACAGAGGCATTCACGGAGCGGGATGCCAGTGGCCAGTGGTTGGTGTTCCACCTTCACGGAGCGGAAGGATGGAGGGCTGCCATCTCCAAATTAAAAAAAATCAAAACAATAAAACAGGGGTGGGTTCATGGGCTATAGGTATTACCAATTATTAGGCTTATTCAATTACCAATTATTAGGCTTATTCAATATTTGTTGATAGTTAATGTGACCTTCAAGGCATAATTCACTTTCAATGCATATCCAGCATAGCTCTCTGCTTCAACATCAGGGGAGAAGAAAAACTAATACTTCACGCATATCCAGCATATCCAGCATATCCACGCATATCACGCATATCACGCATATCCACACATATCCAGCATATCTTATTCTCTGCTTCAACGGCAGAGAGCTATGCTGCCACTTACCCAACTAATCAAGCTTGATATTTCACTTGGATGCAGCTCCATCACTGCTCTCTACATTAATGGTGGGGGTGAAAGGGAAATAGAACCTAAGGCTACTAAGAGCTAAGAGAAACAGATAAGTATGAGAAAAAAAGTGTGAAGCTTGCTGGGCAGACTGGATGGGCCGATTGGTCTTCTTCTGCCATCATTTCTATGTTTCTATGTTTCTATGATGACATTTTTCTACTTTGGATGGGTGACGTCAACACGTTTAATTTTTTTTTTCAATGGCTTAATGAGTGCAATTTACATCTACAATTTACTTACCAATATAGTACAACTTTGGTATATTTCTTAGATATTTTGATTTTGTTAGTTGATGGTTTTCAGGTCTCTGTGTTGTGCAAGCCCACTGACAAAAATACATTAAAGCAGTTTACAAGCTGTTATTCTCATAAACTCAAACATAACCTACCAGTTGGCGTATCTAGAATATGGAGATTGTGTTCTAAACCTAGGATCTATAAAGATTGTGCGGCAGCGATGACCCATAGAATGTGGGTACCCCCCCCCCCCCCCCACACACACACACACAGTATGCAAAATGAGCACTCACTAGAGACTGCTGGGCAAACCTGGATCTGTTGTTACATCCATGCACAGTATCTCCTAATTCAAAGCTAGTTTGTGTATTACTAGGGGTGTGCATTCGTTTTGAACTTAAATGTAAAACGCTACTTTTTTTTTTTAACTTAAAAAAGTGATGAGGCGAAAACGATCGGATTTCCAACTTATTCAACATAGCTATGTTGAATACGTTGGAAATCGCGATTGTTGATCCAAAATAAAAATTTAAACCCCTCACCTTCCTTAATCCCCCCCCAAAGACTTACCACAACTCCCTGGTGGTCCAGCGAGGAGTCAGGACGCCATTTCTGAACTCCTTTGCGAGGAGCACGTGACGTCGGCGCCACGTCGGAGTGACGCGGCGTCACGTGATTCCCCGCGGGTTCACTCCGGGACCCTCGTTCGACCCAAAAGGAACTTTTGGCCAGCTTGGGGGGGCCTCCTGACACCCCCAAGCTGGCCAAAAGTTCCTTTTGGGTCGAACGAGGGTCCCGGAGCGAACGCGCGGGGAATCACGTGACGCCGCGTCACTCCGACGTGACGCCGACGTCACGTGCTCCTTGCAAAGGAGTTCAGAAATGGCGTCCTGACCCCGCTGGACCACCAGGGAGATTTGGTAAGTCTTGGGCGGGGGGGGGGGGATTAAGGAGGGTGAGGGGTTTAAATTTTTATTTGCACATATGGACATAGACTCAACTTATGGAATTCTCCATATGTCCATATTGACCGCAAATGACCCCCCCTTTCGACTTATGGACTTATGAACATAAACTTTTGGTCTGCACCAACTCCATTGCCAGTTTTCCCAGTATATTCCAGTTCGCTTAGTAAAGGAATTGGTCATCCTAACCCCCTAATTTAATAACCTTCTTTCCCTATTGTTAGCCCTGACTCTTAAAACCCATCTGATCTGCCTAGAATTTTGTTTTCTTACTTGCACTTCATCCACACCAGAAGTAAAATTATGCGACATGAGACCTTGGCGCATGCCAGATTGCATAAGTATTTATGCACACATTTCAGTTTAAAATCCTGTAATACCCATGACCTGCCCAGATCATGCCCACGCCCCACTCCTTTTTTAACACTTTCCATTTGTGTGCATAGTGGAAGATCCGAATATATCCAGGCAAGTTTTACAATCTGCTCAGCGTGCATGAGCTCAACATATTTGTGCATCCCCTAACTGATACACACATTGAGCTTTTAAAATTAACTTTCTACTCTAGTTAGTGCGCACTAACACTAAACTAAAAAAAAACCCAAAATGGTGTTTTCCTTTCTTTTTGTGGTATCAATGAAATTAAATGAAATAGACTAGGATTCCCCAAACCTGTCCTAGGGACCTCATAGCCTGTTGGGTTTTCAGGATATCCACAAAGAATATGCATGAGATAAATGTGCATATACTGAATCTCCACGGTATGCAAATTTATCTCATATATATTCATTGTGGTTACCTTGACAACCCAACAAGTTGTGGGGTATAGGGTTGCCAACTGGCACCAGATTCTTAGGACAGCTTGATCCAGTCCTGCTTTTACTCACCTACATGCAGGTACTTATAGTCTTGCTTTTTTTAGGGAATGCAATAGGGAAATCAGAATAAATCCCAGCAATCAATGGACAGTAGAGAGAGACATAAAAGTAAATGAAAATTCTCGCTGTCAATATCTTTTATTAAACCAAATTAATTTAGATTAACCACCTTTTGCCCTCACATCATATTTTATAAAACTAATTTATTTCCAACAGTTTTCTTTCGATAGTGTGCATTTTGTAGTTTCTTTGCATCTTAATATGACCTTTATTCTTTTACAAAGAAGCATAGTGTTTTTATTCTCTTTACTGTAATTTTTGTAATGGTGTCTTAGAAAAAAGCACCACAAAGAAGTACCAAATTAGAATATATATTGCAATAATGCCACATTCTTTTCCACAGTCTGTCATAGAATATATATGCAATTTATCATTATATAGTAGAAAATGATATGCTCATAATCTGAAAAGAAAGTAGCAACATAGCTTAAATTGTGCTAGACTGTCAGATGTAAAATTCCAAGCAACATGGACAAAGTTAATTTTAAGATCAATTACAACATTGGTATACATTCAGTGAAAAACAGATGCTGAGTCCCTGCATGGAGCACACAACTGCCATCCTGTAATAAGGAGCAAAAAGTAAATACAAACGGTGCTGCTTTCAATTACCTAGACGGATATGACAACATGCTGGGAAGAGGGGAGAAACATCTGATGGAAGATTCAGAGTTTGTAACTAATCCAAAGAGCAGATCTAAACATCTAACTGTCAACAATATCTCATATTTTTCAAAACACCAATTTCTAAAATGTTGCCTTATGCCGTTAATGACAATTATATAAAACATGCTTTTTTTCTAATGAGTTGTACTAAAAACAATAAACAAAATATGAAAGGCACTTCTTTAGCTTAGTTTTCAAGGGAAAGCCGAGCGATTGCTACAATAATTGTTGATATCTGTCTGCTTAAAACAAACACCAGCCTCATAATATCTCATGTATCCTTCCATGCTCATCCTTGAGTCACTGTCCATCAGGAAGGATTACAATGACTGTTGTTGGGCAATGACAGTGCTATTTTTAGTGGTGACAGGAGAATGTCATTCATGACGTTTATTGGTGCAGATCAAAATGCTATGTGTTGGGGTCAGATAAAAGTATTGTCAGAAAAATGAGAGTGCTCTCTGAGTAAGGGATGGGGAATGAGGGATAGTGTGGGGAGCTGGGGATGAAAAGGTTAGAAGAAACTATGGCTATGTGAGCAGAGATAAACTGAAGGGTGAGAACGTGAGAGGGGATGGGGAGGGGCCCAGGCAGTGGGAAGAAAGGGGCTGTGAATCTGAGAACAGACTGGGAGCATGTGAGAGAGGAGGAATCAAATGGGGGGGGAATGAGATAAGGCCTGGGAGTGAGCGAGGAGACTAAGAGGTAGATTTTAAAAGCCCTATGCATGCAAAAATGGCCACATATATGCGTAAGTGGGATTATGTAGGAGCTATACAAATTTTAAATAGCCAGGAAAGGCATGTCCATAGAAAAAGTAGCAGGGCCAGCACTGATGTGCATAACTCCGAAATTTTCTCAGCCAGAACATGTTATGTATGTAACTTTGTGCTGGCTTCTCAGTAGGAATAAGGGGAGGGAGAGAGATAGGGAGGGAGAGAGAGTCTCTTTATGTCTTAGCCTGACACTCAATATATGCACCATTGTAAGGGGACTTTTATTAGGAGTGAGTTTTTGGGAGGTGGATTGGGGTTGAGGGATGTTGTTACAGACACATTCAGAGATATTCCTTGTAAATGATATCATTAAACAAATTTAGACCTTATAAGTGATGAAAAGGAGTTGATTTGTACAATGCAGCTAGCAGAGACTGCCGTGTTACTAATCAACTCCTCTTGTTAGAATTTTCATTGCTTATAAGGTCTAAAATTCTTTAATGATGTCAATTTTACAATGAATAAGAATAACTCTGAATATGTTTGTAACAACACCCCCCAACCCACCTTTCGAAAACTCACCCCAATTCAAAGTCCCCTTACAATGGAGCATATATTGAGTGTCAAGCTGAGACTTATGAAGAGTATCTCTCTCTCTCTCTCTCTCTTTCTTGATATACATGCATGAAGAGTATTTTATAACCTGCAAGATATAGGTGCCCACGTGACCCTTTTAAAATCTACCTGTCTGTGTAGAAGAGTGAGAGTAGGGTTCAGCACCAGAATGTGTGTGTATAAAAGAGAGCATGTGACATGAATGGGGGATGATGAACAGAAAGAGGATGCAAGGAGGAGAAGCACAATCAAAGCCTAAGTCATAATCCAAACTGCCTCCCAAGTTGTCAAGATTTTTATCAGTGGACACTAGAAATGAGATTAAAGCCCTGACCTCATATTTGTCAACAACACCACTGTGGCACAGAAGATGCATACAATAAATCATTTGACCGTTTGTAATATTTCCAAATTTAGCTACATTACTGACTTGCAAGCTTATTTTTACAAGGGGAGGTGCCCTTCTTTTTCTTGAAATGATAAAGTCAATGTGTCAGGGTGGAGTAGGATGCATGTGCCTGATGGGCTGAGATAGTTGTGCTTATTAGATAGGTTAGGAGTATGTGATAATATTATTGTTTTAATTTCTTGATAACTGTACAGTGAGAACATGGGTCACATATGATGATAGAAGATGCTGAGTCTTTTGTTAATAATTATTTCTACTTATTATCTGTGCTAGGCAGTGTGAATTAACAGTAAAGAAATGTAAAACAAATTTTCTTATGCCTTATATCGAGCTTTTATTTTTCAAATTGTATCAGTAAAATTTTAAAGAAACCCTTTCATTTGATAATATGTGAGCTTGATTCATATGACTTTACATATGGAAGGTCCATGACTTAGGCAAAACATATTACTTCAAGATTGTGCATCTGGTATTCTTACAGCATTTTCTGCACAGTCCCCTAATGCATTAATATTTTAAGGAGGATCTAGTAAGTTAATTAAAGAGGGATGTTTTGGCACAGTTTTACTGGAGCCAACATTTAAATGAGATTTAAACTTTGAACAGTGAGCTGAGTAATTTGGATTTTGCTCTGCTTGTAAAACTTTTGAAAGGACAGTATGGTATGAGAGTAAGCATAACAATTATTTTTTCACTTTGTATGTATGCTAGCACTATAAAAAGCAACTCAGAAGAATGCAGAATGAGTGAGAAATGTAATTTAATAAGTTAAAATATGTTTAGAACATATTTGTAAAGCTCAGATTTTCATACATTCCAGTTGGTAGGGTTGACTGTTTAGGGGAGTTCAGAGGTTAGTGATAAACTCTTCTTTAAAGATAGAAAAACCAATATTTATTTTTTACTTTGCACTCTACCTCCTATAAGTGTAAATACAGGGGAAGTGCCAGGCAGTCTGGAATTTTTCTCTCTTCTTGTCTTCAGCAAGCTTATGATGTAGATAGATGGAGGCTCTGATTTGCAGTCACTGGGGGAATCTTCAGAGGAAGTTGAACTGTCAGTACCCCCAGCCTCAGTGTTCCCAGCAGCCTTGGTGGGGAGTGAAGACCTCACAGACCCATGATGGTATGTACAGAAGATGCACAAGTCAGCCCTAGTATTGATCTGGGATGATGTTTCAGTGCAAAACTCATCAATCCTGGATTTTTCTGGCTTGGAGTGCTTGGATGGAATTGGAGATTTAATGGAAGGAGCTTGAACAGTTGGAATAGATGACAGTCTAAGACCACACTATTATCTCCAGATACTGGAGGCTTTGATTTAGAAAGACCTGCAGAGTTTCTAATGGAATCAATTTGGTTGGCTATTTTGAGCTTAGGCAGTACTCTCTCTAAACAAATGTTTCCATTGTCTGGTGGCTTTAAGAAGGTGGAAGAAAAAAATCATTGTTGCACTGTGATGGAAGGGAGCGCTAGGAGGTGCTCCCCAGTGCAGGATGAGATGAGTATACCCTTGAGGAGAGACATGTCCTCATCTGGGGATCTGGAGGCCCTGACCCTCCACTGGACCTGCATGCTTCCTTGAGGCCACCAATGCAATGGTGGTCTCTGAGTGGTCCTCTGACCACTCCAAGCCCTTTTGGACATGCCACTGGGTAACGGCAAGAAGTGGCAGGCCTGACAGAGGCAGGCAGATGGAGACATCTGGCGTAGGATGAAGAGACGGACTCAGGCATGGAGGAAGATGAAGACTCAGGCGTGGAGGAAGATGAAGACACAGGTGAGGCAAGGCATGGCATGACAAGGCATGGCAAGGCAAGGCAAGGCATGTCAAGGCAAGGCAAGGCATGGCATGACAAGGCATGGCATGGCAAGGAAAGGCAAGTTAAAGTCAGGAAGTTAAAAGTCCAGAACTCTCAAGAGATTGCAGGGCCACCGCCATACACGGACACTCGGTGAAGAGAAGCACAGAGAGGAGGATGAATGACAGCCCCTTAGGACATCCAGGAACAGAAGGAGGCAAGCAAGTTCTCTCAGGCACCCTACACATCCAGGCTAGGCTGGTCACAGACCACGAGGGGAGTGGGACCTGCCATAGGAAAGGGCAACATCAGGACATCAAGGATGGAGGATGATGACATCAGGAACACCAAATACATCTGTACATAGACGAAGAGGATCTTCAGCCCCGTGGAATGGAAGAATCCCACCAGCATCCTACACAGCCTGGATGGTCCGGTCATGGACCACTGGGATGGAATGATGGAACATGGACAAAGAACTTCAAGACATGAAGACATCAGGAACATCAGAGATGAAGGACATTGAGAACACTGGGACATCAAGGAACGCTGGAACACAAGACACATCAGGAGAGGCCAGAAACATGGAACATCCAGAGAAGAGATCAGGAATGAAGAGGGATCCCAAGAAGAATGCCAAGCATGAGTGGAAAGCAGGAAGTCCAGGAAGGATAAACTCCTTGCGGAGGCTATAATGGAATGATGGCAGAGCCCTTTGTAGGGCTCAAGAGGGAGTTCCAGGAAATGATGTCATCAGGGTGGACCAGGGGGCCACTCCCTCTCTGGTCCTTTAAAACAAGAAGGGAGGTGTGGCACCACGCC
The DNA here is from genome assembly GCF_901001135.1 of Rhinatrema bivittatum. NCBI lineage: Eukaryota > Metazoa > Chordata > Amphibia > Gymnophiona > Rhinatrematidae > Rhinatrema > Rhinatrema bivittatum. The sequence goes on from NC_042616.1 coordinate 563,794,120, forward strand.
TATGGAAGAGGAAGGAGGAAGTGGTGCAGGACCCTGGACAATGGTCCTGCTGAGAGAGGAGGAGCTGGGGCAGGCCTCGATCAGGCCCTACATGGGAGACTGCAGGCCTTGAGGTGAGCCGTGGCATCCAGCCACGAAAGGAGATCAAAGGTGGCTCCTGCCACGAAGAGGAGGCCAAATTCTGCGATGGGAGGACGATAGGAGCGGCTTCCTGCCACGTTGAAGAACCCCGGCATGGCTCCTACATGCCGGAACAATTTCGGCAAGATGGCGGCCTCTGGCCGCAGAGGTAAGCACAACAATCATGAAGTGTGACCAAGCAATTACTGTCTGTAAAGGCATATTATAGTTTTGGAATCAAAACCTGAGAAATAACAAGAGTTGGATAGTGCATTAGTTAAGGACAATTCTTTTTTTTTATTTTTTATTTATGCATATTCAAAAAACAAATAGCAATATTCTTAAGAAAAATCTGTTGTTATCATTACTATAAGATAATCACGAAATACTGAAAGACAATTACATAGTAAGTATAACATCTGAAATATCTAGGAAAATAACTAAGAGATTTTCAGCTTGGAGAAGAGACGACTGAGGGGGGATATGATAGAGGTGTTTAAAATCATGAGAGGTCTAGAACGGGTAGATGTGAATCAGTTATTTACTCTTTCGGATAGTAGAAAGACTAGGGGACACTCCATGAAGTTAGCATGGGGCACATTTAAAACTAATCGGAGAAAGTTCTTTTTTACTCAACGCACAATTAAACTCTGGAATTTGTTGCCAGAGAATGTGGTTCGTGCAGTTAGTATAGCTGTGTTTAAAAAAGGATTGGATAAGTTCTTGGAGGAGAAGTCCATTACCTGCTATTAAGTTCACTTAGAGAATAGCCACTGCCATTAGCAATGGTTACATGGAATAGACTTAGTTTTTGGGTACTTGCCAGGTTCTTATGGCCTGGATTGGCCACTGTTGGAAACAGGATGCTGGGCTTGATGGACCCTTGGTCTGACCCAGTATGGCATTTTCTTCTTCTTCTTAAGAAAAAAAGGAGCGGTTTAAGGACAATAAGGAGAAACCCCTATTACAATTGAAAAACAAAGGTTTCATCTAGATACCTCTACTTTGAACTAGGCTCCATAACTACTATCTTAGGGGACTGAGAATCAAGAAAAGCTCGGAGTTGTGACACTTCAAATAAAATGTACTTTTGATTATTACTTACAATTTCACATTTACAAGGAAACTTTAACAACATTTTCCCACCCTTGGATTCAACCTCTGTTCTCAGATCTAAAATTTTTCTTCTCCTGTCCTGTGTCAATATACAAAAATCAGGATATATATACATATTTTTTCACCATGGAACAAAGCAAGATGATTTTTCATATAAAGCCTCAATACAGTCTCTCTATCTGATGCAAAAGTAAATGAAATATGCATATCATTTCTAGTTGAAATTACCATCTCCACAGAAGGCTCAATTATTGCTGAGAGGTTAATCTGTTCCTCCACAATTTTGTTCTTATCATCTGTTTTATCTTTTGGTAACACATAATCAATTTTTGATAAAACAGGTAATGATTTTTCTGGTATTTTTAATATTTGCACTAAATATTCTTTGAACATGTCATAGGCAGAGATTAATTCTTGTCTTGGAAAATTAAGTATTCTTAAATTTAAATATTTCAAGGAGTTTTCAATCCCTTCAAACTTTTTTTCATACAATATCTCTGCCTTGGCAAATTTTTGCTGCCAATTCTCTAATTTAGCCAATCTAGTCTCCATTTGTTCAATTTTCTCTTGTTTCTTATCAAGAGAGAGCTCAATATTATCAAATCGTTTATTTGAATCTACTGTGACTCTAGTTAGATTAATAATTGACTTTATAGCAGTCCATAATGAATTCAATGTAATTTCTTTAGGTCCATCCAAGGGTAGCCTTAATCCCTTATCTTCTCTTGTAACCAGTTGCCCCTCAATAGGTGTGGCAGCTTTTTTTTTTTTTTTGGAGAAATAATATTGAGAATTTGTAAAATATAGTTTAATATAGTAATTCACATTTGATTAATTTTTGTCTTTTGTGACTGATATTGCCATACTCACGGTTTCTTTTTTGTTAATACCAACAAAAAAATGATAAAAGAACCTAATGGGGAAATTGTGCATTTGGTTTTAACTAAAACACAACAAATAAAAATACTTTGAGGAGCTCTGAAAATGTCATCTGGCTACTATGGGGATAATTTTCAAAAGTATTTACACACATAAACTGGGATTTACATGTATAATGCACTTTACCCATGTAAATGACTTTTGAAAACTGCTACAACAGTAGTTACATTGACATGTAGAAATCCTTTTCAAAGTTACTCTCTGTGAATCAAGAAGGGCCAGAAGAAATCATGGAAGCAAGTCAACAGGGTCCCAGACAACATTAGAACAAGAAATATAAAAGCAGCACTGGAAGACGAGTGGGCCAACAGGGAGTCCAAGCCCTGCTGACCAAAGGAAGGTTGTAAAGTGAACCATAGAAGGCAGGATAGTTAGTGATATTAGTAGATCCTTTCCTGGTCAAACAGCACTTGCATAAAGACGCTTATAATTCAAGAAATGTTATCGCCAGACTGTGAGATCCAGACACTGCCTGGGAACTCCAAGGATGTTACAAGACACATTGTTACCCAGCCTTTCTTATTGTATTTGCTTGCTCAATCATTTTGAATAAAATAATAATAATTGTACATGTGGTACATATATACCGTAAGATGCTTTTAATGAATGAACAATAGTGGCCTCAGTCAGACATCTAGCACCTAAGACCTAGAAATGTGCATTGTTTTGTGGGGGGGGGGGGGTTTCAGTTCATTTTTGGGCCCCCACAGTTCTTTTTTTTTTTTTTCAGAGGTCCCGATTTTCATCTTAGCGCACGTTAATGGGAGTTAGCACACACTAACATGAACTACCAATTTCATTGAAATTGTCTAATTCATGAAAAACGAATGTACGTGCCTACTAAGACACAAGGATGGAATGTATTAAATCAGGAATTTGGCAGAAGTCGGCAAAAACGCTGTAACTGGACAGCTATAGGTGGTTTTCAGGCTGAGTGTGACCGAGTACCAGAAATGAAGGACATGTAGTAACAATGGTAAGATGCAGCTAGGAGTTAAATGAAGTGTTGTCGCAGATCTGCACATAGTAGGTTAGAATTAGCCAAGTTACCAAGAATTATGCTTTTGCACGCACACTAGAATATAATGAACTATAAGAGCAGCAAGAGAAGACAATTGCATTAGGCTTCTTCCAGGACTGAGGATTTGTGAGTGGCATATAGATTCAGAGTTGCAACATCCTATACATCAAAACAGAGCTGTTGGTTGTTGAAAAAACAAAGAGATGGGAGGCATTTGTTTATTTACCTATAACATATTGCCTGTTTATCATCATATCATAATAGCTTGTACCACTAACTGGTGATATACTACTGGGTATCATAATAGAACTACAGTGTTAGGATTCTGTGATGTCTCAAGGGGTGTAATCCCTGGACAGAAGTAAGATGTGGTACCACCCACAGGGAGGATCCCCGTAAGCCTCACTGTTTTGGAGACTATATCCGGAAAATAAGCAGGTTGTAGAGAAAAGTGCATGTTGCACTGGTTCAAGAAACCCCTGCATAACGAGGGGTCACCTGCAAAATGAGGAGGAGCTGGCAAAGGTACTGGAGGCCGGAAGGGTGGTGCTTGCATAGCCAGGTCAGGCTTAGCAGGCATTGATATGGAATCCAGCCATCTATTCTGTTGATTGACGGCATTAGCCAAAGTCTCTAAAATCTTCTGTTGCTCCGTGATTCGCTGGGCCAGATCAGGGATGGCCTGAATTGCTGAGACCTGTGCCGGGTCCAGGATTTGGAAATCTGTTAGGATTCTGTGATGTCAGAAGGGGTGTGAACCCTGGGCCGAAGTAAGAGGTGGTACTGCCCATGGGGAGGAGCCCCGTGAGCCTCACTGTTGGGAGGCTAGGTCTTAGCAGAGGAAGGCACAGAATGAATAGAGTCTTTATTAAAGAGATAGAAGCACTACCCATGGAGCGGGGGGTGCCAGGGAGAGAGAGAGAGTCCACACAGACCCTGATACACAGGGTCATTGAGATAGGTAGTGCCCTGAGGGAATAACTCCGTAGTGCTGGTAGTAGTCCGTGAAGCGAGTATACCGGAGAGGTCTCCTGTAGAGATGGTAGTGGCCCGTGAAACAGGATACACCGAAGAGACCTTGAAGGAGATGGTAGTGGCCCATGGGGCAGGGTACACCAATGTTGTCCTTGGAAAAGATGGTAAAACCTGCAGAGTAGGAAATGCAGATGAAGCCCTCAGAAGAGGTGACAGTGGTCCATAGAGAGTGGAGCACAGTCGAGGCCCTAGGTGGAGGTGGTAATGGCCCATAGTGCGGGGTACAGCGGTAAGGGTCCTCGATCGGTCTGGTAGTGGTCTGCAAGGTGGGATGTGCCTGTGAGGTCCTCAATAGTGTGCTAAATATCCATAGAGCAGGCACTTCTGACAGAGCTCTCTATAGTGATGGTAATGGCCCACAGCACGGAGTACACCTGATAGGCACTTAGTAGGTAGAAAGTGATCCGCAGGGTGGAGTATTCACAAGGAGCAAGTTGGTTCCAGGAAGCCCCAGGGAATGGAGGAGATGGAGTTCCAGGCATCAGGCCTTCCAAGGAGCAGATAGCCAGGACGAGAGAGAGGCCCCCGAGGAGCAGGTACTTGAGACATCCACATCGTAACTAGAACTGGAACGCAGGGTCCTCAGGAAGTGAGGTGGAAATAGTAAGAATGTCACTCTTTGCCAAATTGTCTTTGGAGAGGGCCAGCAGGTTTAAATATTCACAGATCCTGACATCATCTGGAAGGGACGCCCCCGAGGTTCCCGCCATGATGTGGATAAGACCGGCCTGTGTGCATGCACGCGGGCCTAGAGAGACCAGATGGCAAGTTGGCGGTCAGCGGAGTCTGTGCCAACCCGGGAGGCCTGGAAGCGGTTGGCAAGTCATAGGTAGCTAGCAGATGCTGCCAATCTACCCCTTGGAGTTAGAGAGGTGAAGAAAGAGGTGAGCAGAAGTGGTCGCAGCCATCTGCGACCCTCGGGCATAATAGTACCCCCTTTCTTAAGGCCCCTCCCAGGAGAAGCATGGAATTGTCGAATTAAATCTTTGTCAAGTATGTTTTTAGCAGGCTCTCAACTGTTTTCTTCGGGACCAAATCCTTCTCACAAGATCAGGTATTCCCAATGCTTCCCACACTTCCTGACATTTAAGATGTCCTCAACCTGATAGATGATGTCATCCTCTGAGGTTAAGGGTTGCGGTTCAGGAGGTTTCTTTGAGAACTCTGTTAGGATGAGTAGTTTTAACAGCGAGATGTGAAAAGTATTGTGGATCTTGAGGGATGTGAGTAGTCGAAGCCTGTAAGTGACCGGCCCCAGCCGGCGAAGTACAGAAAAGGGGCCGATGTATCTGGGAGCAAAGCGGGCTGAAGGCAAATTTAGATGAATGAAGCGGGTGCTGAGCCACACCTTGTCACCAGAGTTTAACTGAGGAGCTTCCCTGTGAAAAGCATCATACAATTTTTTTGCCTTTAGAGCTGCTTGTTGTAGCAATTGCTTGGTATATTCCCAGAGTTGGTGCAGTTCTTGAGCGGAGGCTTGTGCCACTGGACAGGGCACAGATAGATGAATTGGAAGAGGAGGTAAAGGCTGACATCTGTACACCACTTGGAAAGGAGATGATCCTGTGGCTGAAGATTGATGGGAGTTCAAGGTAAACTCGGCCCATCCCAATAACTCAGACCAATCGTTCTGTCGGGAACTGACGTACGCCCGGAGGAACTGCCTCAGTGTACGATTGGTTCTTTCTGTCTGTCCATTGGCCTGTGAATGATAGGCCGATATAAGGTCCAGGACAATGTCAAACTTCTTACACAGCGACCTCCAGAACTTGGCTGTGAACTGGATGCCCCTATCTAACAGGATGTGCTTCGGAAGTCTATGAAGGTGGAAAATGTGTCTGATGAATAATTTGGCCAGCTCTGGAGCTGAGGGCAGGCCAGGTAATGCCACGAAGTGATCCATCTTTGAAAAGTGGTCTACGGTGACCCAAATGGTATTGTTACCTCTGGTGGAGGGTAGGTCAACAATAAAGTCCATGGGTATATGGGTCCACGGCTCACTAGACGCCGGGAGAGGTTGTAGGAGGCCCCATGGATGGCCTGTCAGCGGCTTTTGGTGAGCACATGTGGGGCAAGATTCCACATAGGCCTCAGTGTCTTGTTTCATGGTCAGCCACCAACAATACCTCTAAAGTGTAGAGAGCATTCTTGCTTGCCTGGGGTGACCAGAGAGTAGAGAATCATGTGCCCATCTGAGTATCTTTATGCGCAGAGGCCAGAAAAATGATAGGCCGATATAAGGGTGAGCCGCAGGACGGCGGCTCACCGTTTTCTGCCCACGCCGCCATCCTGCGCTTCACCCTCGGCTCGGGTCGGCCCTCCCCGCGCAGTCGGCGTCGGCCCATCGGGGCCAGGGGAGGTGGACTCAGGGCAAGCCTCCTGCGAGGCCTCTGAGGTGGTCCCTCAAAATTAAAAAAAAACCAGCGCCACAGAACGAAAAACAAAAAAATAAAAAAACGGCACGGCGGCGACCCGAAGCAAAGAAAACTTAAAAATAGAAAAGGAAACCCGGTAAGCCCGCCCCGGCAACCCCGTCGGCTCTCGCGACTCCCAGAGCCCCTTAAAGGGCTCAGGCGGATCCAGGTGTCGCGCGTCTGGCGTCGCGCGCCTAAGGAGTTCGACAAAGGGGCCTGCCCCTTTGTGTGCCCCTTAGTGCGCAGCAGATCATCGAAGCAGAAGCCACCCACACTTACTGACCAAGACTCCAACCGCGCTTAACCTAAGCGCTACTTCAACAGCTCTCCTCATACGCGCGCCCAGCCACTCCAGCATCTTTTCAGCATCCATCCAGCCTCTCCAGCATCCAGCCAGCCTCTCCAGCACTCATCCAGCATTCATCCAGCCTCTCCAGCATTCATCCCAGCATTCATCCAGCCTCTCCAGCATTCATCCAGCATCCATCCAGCCTCTCCAGCATCCATCCAGCATTCATCCCAGCATCCATCCAGCCTCTCCAGCATCCATCCAGCCTCTCCAGCACTCATCCAGCATTCATCCAGCCTCTCCAGCATCCATCCAGCCTCTCCAGCATTCATCCAGCCTCTCCAGCATTCATCCCAGCATTCTTCCAGCCTCTCCAGCATTCATCCCAGCATCCATCCAGCCTCTCCAGCATTCATCCAGCATTCATCCAGCCTCTCCAGCATCCATCCAGCCTCTCCAGCATTCATCCATCCTCTCCAGCATTCATCCAGCCTCTCCAGCATTCATCCCAGCATTCATCTAGCCTCTCCAGCATTCATCCAGCATTCATCCAGCCTCTCCAGCATTCATCCCAGCATCCATCCAGCATCCATCTCCAGCATTCTTAGCCCTAACTACAGCCTCCCTCTATAGCAAAGCGCACTCTGCTCTGCCCTGCCTCCCATTCTGCCCAAACTCCTTCCCTCCAACATGCTCTTTCCCACCATTCCGATCATTCCTTATCACAGGAGACCAGCAGCAACTACTACATGCCAATCAATCACCAAACACCAACAACAACAAAAAAGACTCATTCCCATCATGCTTTCACCACTTAACCAAATATTAGGTCTTACCCTTTTCTCCCTAACTCTGTTAAATGCCCAATCACTCACAAAAAAAAACCCATCTTCTATTTGACCACCTCTTGGACGAATCGCCAGACCTATGTGCAGTTACAGAAACCTGGCTCAAACCAGAAGACACAGTACTGCTGAATCAATTACCTATCCACATATACGACATATTCTCCATTCCCAGAAAGAAGAAAAGAGGAGGAGGTCTACTCCATGCTGCAAAAAAAAATCTGGGGCTAACACTTCAATCAACTATCTCGTCCAGCTCTCTTGAATTTGTAGTTTTCAAATCGGCTCAACTTCAAATAGGTCTCACTTATGCCCCACCTGGATGCCTAGATTCCGACCCATCTTCCCTGATAGAAATTATAGCTAAATACATAAACTCTGACGCCCCAGCCATCCTGTTAGGCGATTTCAATCTCCATGTGGACGCCACTCTGCTTCCCTCTAACCGCGAATCCTTCCTTAATACTCTTTCCTGCATGGGCTTCAAACAACTTATAAAGGAGCCCATTCACAAAGCATGGCACACCTTGGATTTATTTTTTATTAACCAAAGCCTAGCCCAAGCATCCCACATTGTCTGTCAGCCAATTCCCTGGTCTGACCACAAACTTATCTCCACGTCATTCCTCAACCAACTCTCTACGCCCTCCTCCTCACAGAAAGCCACAATTCAACTCAGAAAATTATGCAATCAGGAAACCTTAATCTCTCACCTCTCTCCAGAACTTAACCATTTAGACATCACAGACGCAGACACTGCCTTATCCTCATGGTTCAAAATAACGAGTAAAGTGGCAGATTTGATCTGCCCCCTAAAAACTAAGGTTATTCTCTCAAACAAGGACATGAAAAAACCCTGGTTCTCTCCAGAATTAAAATCCATGAAATGCGAACTTAGAAAAAGGGAACAGAGCTGGCGCAGGAATCCTTCCGCCTCAAACCTAGCTTCTTTCAAATCGTTCATGCACCATTACAGGATCAAAATTCTTCAGACAAAAAAAGATTTCTACTCCCAGAAAATCCATAATTTCATCTTTGATCCAAAAGCCCTTTTCTCACTGGTTTCTTCTCTTACTAAACCTCCAGTTCCGGCTATCCCAGATGACAAAGCAGCTCTCAAATCCATTGAACTTGCCAACTACTTCAAAGACAAAATAACTAATTTACTGGCCGCCCGCACAACACTTACATCCCCGGGCCAATCATGTCCTCTTCTCACGGCACCCTCTCTCATCTCTATGACTAATCAACCTTTCAGAGCCACATCGCCTCTTAAGACATTCATGGAAGAATTCGAATCAACTTCCTCACTAGAAATAGAATCACTACTGAGGAAACTAAAACCAGCCTTCCACCCTTTTGATGCGATTCCTGCTAATCTTCTCATTTCAAGCGCCACTGAAGTCTCTAAGCCCATCTCACATATCATCAATGCTTCCTTAGCACAAGGTCATGTCCCCGACCCTCTCAAACTGGCTATCTTAAAACCCCTTCTAAAAAAAATAACCTCTCCACAGACAACCCAGCAAACTTTCGTCCTATAGCAAACCTTCCTATCATCACCAAGATCCTAGAGAGAATTGTCAACAAACAACTCTCCAAGTTTCTAGACAACAACAATATCCTCTCCCCAGCTCAACTAGGATTTTGCAAAGCTAGAAATACAGAATCTCTCCTTATTTCTCTGTCTGATATCATCCTCATGAACCTGGAAAAGAAATGGCCCTGTCTTCTCATCCTCCTAGATTTATCGGCCGCATTTGACACAGTGAACCATCAATGTCTCATAGACAGGCTAGCGGAGATCGGCATCAAAAATACCGTACTAAACTGGTTCAAGTCCTTCCTTCAAAATAGGCATTACAAAGTCAAGATTAACAGAAAATAATCCCCCCCTTTCATCTCTTCCCTAGGAGTTCATCAAGGTTCATCTTTATCACCGACACTATTCAATATCTATCTTCTCCCCCTTTGTAATCTACTCTCCAAGCTGAAACTTACATATTATCTTTATGCAGACGATGTCCAAATCCTGATACCGATCACCGACTCGCTGCAAAAAACTATTCTCGATTGGAATGCCTGTCTCATCCACATTAACAACCTCCTCTCAAAGCTTAATTTATTACTCAACACTGACAAAACAGAATACATCCTAATCACACAAGATGGCAGCGTACCACTAAATAACGTTCAACAGCCAATGTCCCCTACTTTCTCTCCCAAGGTAAGAAACCTTGGGGTAATCATAGACAGCCAAATGACCTTCACAGGCTTCATCAACAACATAGTAAAGGAGTGTTATTTTAAACTCCAAATTCTAAAACGACTAAGACCCCTCCTCCATTTCCACGATTTTAGGTCAGTTTTACAAGCCATCATATTTTCCAAAATTGACTATTGTAATTCACTCCTTCACGGCCTTCCTGATATTTCACTCAAACCTCTCCAGCTACTACAGAACGCCACGGCCAGGATCCTCACAAAATCCAATAAGAGGGACCATATAACTCCGATTTTAAAGAATCTACATTGGCTACCAATTAAGTTTAGAATCCTTCATAAACTACTAACAGTCATTCACAAAGCCATACATAACATTACTCCTCTGGATCTTACAATACCTTTGCAACTCCACACCTCGATCCGTCCAATTAGACTAGCCCAGAGAGACACGCTTCAAGCACCCACCATCAAGACCTCTTTCAGTAAGAGAGCTAATTCCTCCTCGGGCCCCAAGCAATGGAACCTGCTCCCTCCTGAACTGAGGCTGGAACAATGTCCAATCACCTTTAAGAAGAGACTTAAGACTTTGTTGTTCAAACAAGCCTTCCCATAACTACTCACCTCAGCCTTGGTTCTTATCTGCATCATAAGTAGACTATCCAACTTGAGGCCTTCACAGTCCTCCCCTATTTAATATCCTTACCTTTCGCCCAAGTTATACATACCCTATTCTCTATACTTGCTTCACCCATTTTATGTTTTCGAGGTTATTTCTACCCTGTTCATTGTTTTATCCAGGTTATTCTTCCCTGTTCATTGTAAAACAAGACTTTGTCTATGATATTTTGCTGGTTGTAATGTAAACCAAAGTGATAATTAATCTTGTTAATTGAACCTCGGTATATAAAAGTTATAAATAAATAAATAAATAAATAAATAAAAACACCATCTTCCTGGATGGCACAGTGTGAGTAGTAGAGAGGAGTTCTTTCATAGGATCGATGATGTTTTGGGGAACGTCCAGGACATCATCAGTAGTAAATGAGCGAGACAGAGCATCTGCTCGCATGTTTTTGTCTGCTGGTCGGTACCGAAGCAGGGAATTAAATCGGGTGAAAAAAAGAGACCAACGGGCTTTTCTGTGGTTCAGGCATTCGGAGTGATGGAGATATTTGAGGTTTTTGTGATCCATGTACACAGTTACTTGATGCTGTGCTCCGTCAAGCCAGGGATGCCACTCCTCAAAATGCTAACTTGATCGTGAGCAATTCTTTGTCCCCGATCCCATAATTGCACTCAGCTGGGGAAAAGCACCAGGAAAAGAAAGAACACAGATGTAATGTATGGTTGAGAGAATGCTGAGTACAGGCCCCACACTGACGTCATAAGTGTCTACCTCAACGATGAAGGGTCGTCGAGGGTCCGGATGACACAGGCATGGCTCTTGCAGGAATGCATCCTTAAGTTTCTGGAAAGCAGATACAACTTTGGGTGACCATTGGGATGGGTCGGCTCCCTTTCATGTCATGGCTGTGAGTAAGGTGGTTAGTGTAGAGTAGTGGTTGATGAAGGATCTATAGTAATTTGTGAAGCCTAGAAATCAGAATGCCTTGAGACCCTGTGGCTGAGGCCAGTCTTGGATGCTTTTAATCATCTGTGGATCCATTTGAAATCCTTGGCTAGAGGCCACATAGCCCAGAAAAGGGAAGGACTCCTTATGAAAAGAGCATTTTTCTAGCTTGGCAAACAGCTGGTTTTCCCTTAAGCATTGTAGGACATTTATAACATCCCGACAATGGCTCTGAAGGTCTTGTGAAAAAACCAGGATGTCGTCCAAATAGATCACGACACAGCTGTAGAGCATATCCTGAAGATTTCGTTCATCATGTTCTGGAACACCGTAGGTAGATTGCATAGACCAAATGGCATGACCAGATATTCAAAATGGCAGTCGTGGGTGTAAAAAGTGGTTTTCCATTCATTGCCCTGACGTATTCTGATCAAACTATAAGTGCCCCAAGGTCCAATTTGATTAACATTTTAGCCCCCTGGAGCTTGTCAAACAGTTCGGAAATTAGTGGTAAGGGATAGTGATCCTTCTGTGTAATTTTGCTTAAGCTGTGGTAGTCTATACACAACCGGAGAGAGCCATCTTTTTTTCCTACAAAAAAGAACCATGCTCCAGCAGGGGACTTGGAGGGACGAATGAAGCTTTTGCCAGGTTTTCCTTTATGTATTAGGACATGGCTTGAGTTTTGGTTAATGGAAGTGGATAGACTCTTCCTCGCAGAGGCTCAGTAATAGGCAGCAAATTGATTGCATAATCAAAGGAGCAAAGTGGAGGTAAGACGTCTGCAGCTTTCTTCGAAATATATCCTGGAAGGAGGAATATTTTGGTTGAAGTATGGGAACAATGGCTGCGTAGTCAGGCAAGGCATTGGTGATATTGTTTTAAAACATTTTTTATGGCAGGACTCGCCCCAGTGAGAGAGTTGGAGGATGGTGCAGTCAAATTGAGGAGTATGCTTTTTTAGCCAGGGCAGGCCCAGGACCACTGGATATATAGCCTTGTCCAGAATCAGAAAAGAGATTGTCTCCAAATGGAGAGATCCAGTGCGAAGGCAAATAGGGATCGTGGAGAAGGTGACCACCAGGTAAGGGTTCACCATGGATAGATGAAAGTAACAAAGGTGTTGGCAGATGGATGGTAGGAATGCGTAAGTGTTCTATCAGTTGCTGGAGAATAAAGTTTCCCCCGGCACCGGAGTCTACTATAGCCAGGGTGAAAAACTCCTGATTGTCCAAGTTGATAGTGACAGGAAGAGTTAGTGGAGGAGAAGGTGTGGTTAGGAGGAGTCCTCCAGCGGATCCTAGTCCTGGGAGTTTCCTGGATGGAGAGGGCAGGATGGTACAGCATGACCCAATTGGCCACAGTACATGCGGATGCCTGCTTTCTGGCGCTGCTGCTTCTCCCTTGTGATAGGTGACTACTGCCCATCTGCACTGGTTCCTCTTCTTCTGTGTTTGATGCTGAGATACCTGGGGAAGAGGATGTGGTACGAACCCGTGGGGCACTAGCTGCCGCTCTCTTGATTCCTCTGATCTCCTGGGAACGTTTGCGTAGATGATGGTCTATGCAACCGGTGAGATCAATAAGCGAGTACAGGTTCTCAAGTAGCTCACGTGCTGCCAACTCATCTTAAATACGTGGGCTAAGACCCTCGAGAAATATGGCTCACAGACAGCCCAGATCCCAGTATAATTCTGATGAGAGAGACCAAAACTTGATGACGTAGTCAGTCAATGAGCGAGAACCTTGCTGCAAATGCAAAAGAATGAATTTGGAGATGATACTTCACCCTGGGTCATCAAACACAGTTCGGAAGAGAGCTAGGAAGCCTGGTAAATCGTTAAAGATGGGATCTGTGCGTTCCCAAAGGGACGATGCCCAAGCCAATGCTTTACCATTCAGAAGGGATAAAATATATGCAGTTTTGGAGATTACATCCAGAAAATAAGCAGGTTGTAGAGAAAAGTGCATGTTGCACTGGTTCGGGGGCGGGCCGGGAGGGCAGTCCCGAGTCCCCCAGCACTGCGGCCTGTGCTGGGGGATGCCGGGGCAGCACACGCAAGTTACGCCTGCTTCAAGCAGGCGTAACTTGCCCAACAAAGGTAGGGGTGGGGTAGATAGGGGAAGGGAGGGGAAGGTGGGGGGACGCGGAAGGAAAGTTCCCTCCGAGGCCGCTCCGATTTCGGAGTGGCCTCATAGGGAATGGAGGCAGGCTGTGTGGCTCGGTGCGCGCAGGCTGCCGATTTTGCACAGACTTGTGCCCGCGACCCCAGATTTTATAAGATACGCGTGGCTACACGCGTATCTTATCAAATCTGGTGTACTTTTGTTCGCGCCGGGGGCGCGAACAATAGTACACGCACGCGTACGTTTTGAAGATCTACCTCTGTGTGTACTTTTGTAACCTTGGGGCCTCATTTTCTAAAGTATCACAGGCCTGCGATACTTTAGGTAATGAGGGGTGGGGGGCCGAAACGGGAGGCGGGCCTGTGCTAGTCAGCAGTGATCACACCGTCGTGGTGCAATCGCTGCCGGTTTCGCACCCAATAGCGCCACCATAGGAGATGTAGCTATTGGGCGCGAACTCAAACGCGAAAAGGGCCTTACCTTTTTGTCGTACGCGGCGTCTTCGCGGAGTCAGCCCCGGTGACGCCCCGACTCCTCCTCTTCCGGGGCCGACTCCGCCCCCATTTTGGGGGCAGAGTCCCCAAAATGTCCCTTATCGCATGCGAGCCATTTAGAAAATGAGGCTCTTGGTGTCTGCTAACACTAAATTTTCAAAGGAAACTCCATGGGTAGCTTCCCATTGAAAATTTGTTTGCAGGTCCAAAAATCAAAGTATCCCCAGGGTTTAAAAATTACTCTGATAAAAAGGCTTATATAAACAGACAAGAGCTAGCTAATGTATTTTGCCATTTGGAGAAGATTGTGCTTGAAATGCTTCATCAAGCACTTTTTTTCTTGATCTATCTTGCCCCCATCAGCTTTCTGTACAATCTTTACTTCCAGATTTAAATAGTAACCACTTTTATTGGCAGGTCTACCCAAATAGCTATTTTGCTTCCTTTCCAGGATCAAAATGTATGACTCACCTCATTCATTTTTTGGAATCTATAAAAGAATATGCAATAGAAAGAACCAGGCAAAGAAATTCTATGACACTGAGAGATGTCAAACATATGGCTCATGGATCATTTATGCCTCACCAAGTCCATTCATCTGACCAACCAAACCTCACCCCCCACTGTTGCTTCCTGCCTTGTGCACTGACGGGCAACATTCTGCCACATTGCTGCTGCTGCTGCTGCTATGAAGAAAGAAGCAGTGCAGAAGCAGTGTAATATGCCACTAACACTCCCGCCACCCTCCACCCTCCCCGGGTATGAGCCAATTGGCGTGCAGCAGGGAAACAGGCCATGATGTAAGATGTGCATGGCTCACTGCGAAATTGGTAAATAGCTGCACCCTGATGTGGCTGAGAGAAGGAGGAGGCAGCTGTTGTTACAGGGAAAAGTTCGGGCACCAGGACATGTATTGTTGCACTCCCTCCCGTGAGCAGTCAGAAAGCTCTGTAGCACGGGCAAGGCAGTGGGCAGCTGCCACCAAGTAACTGAGAAATGGGATGTTGCATTTTTTTAAAGTGTTGTTTAATGTTAAGCAAAACCATGTTTTTGGTGCTCTTGCATAGAGATGATTTAAATGTGCATCTGTCTTAGTTAAAAATCTGTTCTGTGGTACAGGAATTCTATGTGATGATACTCCATGTCACATTTTTCTTAGTATTTGAATTTTGTTTTCCTGGAAAAAAAGATGCACTGTATTGTTTAATCACTGTGTTTTATTCCTTGGTTTGTCTTCTCTATTACTTCTCTTTCTCTTGCTAAAAATTTCTGGTTTAAATTCCCTCCCAAAAAGCTCATTTACATAAATCAGCTTTCATTCTTATTTAAAAAAACCCAAAAAACATATTACCTCTTTATATTCTCTCATCTTTCGCACTCTTCCAAGCACAGCAAAGATCCATACTGTGTACAGAAAGATAATTGGCAAAATTATAATTATGTTTCAGAATTTAATTTTGCCAACAAATACCTCTTAGAGCATGCTGCTTGAAATATATTTGGATAAAATCCCTGGATAGTGCTCATTTTAAACCAAACTAGTGAAAAATCTTAATTTTGCAGCAGAGTGACTACTCAGTGGAAAATGTTTATGTGGATGGTGACTTGCTAATGTTACTAATATGTAACATTTACAGATTTTACAAAGATTAGTTTAAGGCTAAATTTTGTTTTTACAATATTCTTTAAAATATCATCTGGGAGCAATTTTCAAAACAGTTAGTTATGGGTACTTGTATCCATTGATTTTACATCATTTCTCAAAGAGAAAGTATGAACGGTACTTTCCCTTTGAATGTTGCCAAATGAAAAAATATCTATGGAGATTTGTACCTGCTTCTTCTGTGGGTATTTTTTTCCAGCTAAACCAAAGTATGCGGTTTTGAAAAATGGAAAAGTACCCATGCTATTGCCCAACCCTGCCCCAGAGATGTTTCCATAAAATTGTTGGTAAACATAAATGCTCCTATTTTTCCCTGCATACAGAGTAGGGAACTTTTGAATTAACCATTTTACCTGGGTAAATAGCCATGGATATGTGTACAGTTAATGGATTTGGAAAATTTCCCTTTGTTTAATTTCTAGGATGTTGGGCTGTTGGACCTTAAACTGACGTAGCATGGCATTTCTCATGTTTGTATGTTCTTATTCAGTAACACGCTGCTTATATTGTTGAATGACAAAATAAAGTCAGTAGTAGAGGAGAGATGGCCCATATTAACAGTAAATTAGAATCAATGGGCAACCCCCTCCTTTTCATATTCTCCACTGCCTCTTATATGTATTATTCAAAAATGTTTAACACCTCTATAATCTTATCTGTACCCTTTGCCTGATTTTGAATAACAAGTACAAAATATTGTAAAAACAAACAAACAAACCCTGAATAACTGTTGTCAGGTTTGTTTGATTTTTGAATGCTACACTGTTTTGCATAAAATGTATGCATGTTTGAAATGAATAAAAAAATATAGACATGAATGCCAGCACTGAAAATGCATGCATGAAAATATAAAAGTTTAAAAGATTATAAATATAAAGCGTGGAAGGTTAAGAAAAAAAAGTGTAGAATCGCACAGGACACTGTTATAAAAGTAGGCCAGTAATGGAATACCTTAGTGAAGGGTAAAGAGTGTTGAATGAAAGACAGAAGATAAACTTGAGAAAAACCAGTACTAGAATAAATAATAAAGTAAATGTTTGAATTAGGGGTAAAGAGAGTGTAAACAATGAAAAGAATAAACAAAAAATTGGTGGGTAGAAAAAAGAAATAAAGGAAAAATAGCAGATAGGGGAACTGTACATAGTAACATGGTAAATGATGGCAAATAAAGACCAAAATGTCCTATTCAGTATCCCCAGTTAAGATTTGTCCACTCCACAGAAGGCTTTTTTCAAACTTGTTCATCTTCATCTTTGATTCTTGCAAGATCATTACTCAAGCCAAAATGCAGGCCCTTTTTCATGTCTTATTACCAAGTTCTAAAATAATCCCTAACAAATGGCATTCTGAAGGTAAAAGAAACTGAAATTTGGAAAGCATTTGTTACTGCCACCTGATCCTCACCCTCTTGTTTTGGAGCAGAAATAAAAAGGTGGGAGAACCATCCAAGATGGGCATTAGCAGAGCAGGGGCAAGGACAGGAGAGATAGATGTTAAATAGCCAAAACAAGCAGCATGGTCCTCCACCTCTATGGTTACTACTTCTGAAGCAATGGAGTCAGCATTTTCAATAATTGATTCTGAGAAAAACTCTTGTCTGAGATTCTATGAATCTGAAATTGAAAAGCTAGTATCTGAAGAAAATTTGGGAGATATATTTCATAGTGTTTTAGCTTCCAGTGAGGTGATAAGGAGATAGGTGATACTAACCTCCAGGAAGAGTAGGCAGCACAGGTAGAGAGTATGAGTGATTCCCCTGAGCTATTTTTTTCAGGGTCCACCCTCAATTCCAGTGCCAGCATCAGCTCCCAAGGATTCAGAGAAGAGATTTTGCAAGACATCCCTGGTCAGGAGGCACGATAAAGTAAGGGAGCACTCATATTTTTTTTCAATGAGTTCACTACAGTAAAGACATTAATTGAGGGAAGCTAAAGGGGAATCTGAAAAATGATGGTATGCAGAATCACCTGCAGAAGCAGTACGCAGGTCTGGTGCAAGGGTACTGGGTTCCCTACGTGACTCTTATGTTGCTGCCCCCCCCCCCAGTCGTAACCCCTCCATTGTCGTGCCCCCCCCCCTACCTGCTTCAGCGCCAACTGTGCTTCTCAGTGTGCTGAGCCATAGAGGGCACCAAATAGCAGCCACATGGTGCCGCAAGTGGGGTCCATCCCACTCGCGACAAAGAGAAATAGAAACAGTCGACGCTGAAACAGGTAGGGGGGCGTGACACTGTGTGCTTCTCAGGGCCGCGAGCAGCACGCTGCTTGGGGCCCTGAGAAGCACACTGTCTCTATTTCTGTTTGCCATGAGTGGGATAGGGGCTGCTCTATGGCTCGGTGCCCTAGGCGACCACCAAAGTTTGCCTAATGGATGCACCGGCCCTGGCAATGTGCACTAACCTTGGCATCAGGGGAGGGTGGCAGTTCTAGTCTGGGGACCACTTATTCCACTCAAAGTAAAATCCAGAGAAAAGAGGTTCAAAAGGGAAAGACGATTCCCCAACATCATCACACAGCCCTTCTACCAGTCAGGTGGCAGGCCAAACATGAGTTCATGCAGGGATTAAACACAAAAGGAAAATAGTTTGGTATACAATAGGGATGTGCAGTCATTTTGGTTTGGGGAACACGAAAACCAAAAGAATTTTTCCTGAAATTTTGGAAAAATTCAGTTTTCAGGTTGGTGTGCACTAACAGGAGTTGGTGGGCACTAACCCGAAATTTCAGGTACCACGAAAAACAAAAGGCCGAACAGCAGGAAAAACAATCTCTAGTATACAATATCACTGTCCTGTAGTAACAAGGTGCATCAGAGAAATGATCATTCTGAATGAGCCCCCCCCCCCCCCTGTAGGTAGAAGAGAATATGTACTTTACATTAAGTATCTGCTGCCAATGTTAGCACATAATTATAAAGTGTCCTCCAGGACTACATGTGATAGGCAGATTATCCCCATCCTGTACAAGTAGTGTTTTAGTCTTATACAACTGCAGTTAGCTAAGGCAGAGGGGAGTAACATACATTTCACCAGCGATATTCGGACCAGCTCAAACACTATACATGCTTACCAGGAATGTGCATTCATTTGCAAAGAAATAGGAAATAAAGACAATATTTCCTATTTTATTGCATTTCGGGGGACTAACAAAACGAAAGGAAAACCTACGAAATTTTGTGTGGTTTTCCTATCTTTTTTTTTTTTTATTTTGGGGGGGGGGGGGGGAGAAAGGGCACATAAAAAAAACTCAAACCCACTCCAACCCATCAAATTTAATTAATTGCTAACCCCCACCATCCCGACCCCCCAAGACTTGCCGAAAGTCCCTGGTGGTCCAGCGGGGGTCCCAGGAGTGATCTCCCCCTCTTGGGCCGTTGGCTACCAGTAATCAAAATGGTGCCAGTGGCTCTTTGCCCTTACCATGTGACGGGGCTACCGGTGCCATTGGTCAGCCCCTGTCACATGGTAGGAGCAATGGATGGGCATTTGGCATGGGCCCTTACATGGTAAGGGCAAAGAGCCAACGTGCCATTTTGATTACTGGCTGCCGATAGCCCGAGAGGGGGAGATTACTCCCGGGACCCCTGCTGGACCATCAGGGACTTTCGGAAGAAAACTGAAATCCAGAACCTCAAGGGTAGCATTCTCTGAAATGCTCTCTGTTCCATGTGCAGGTCCCCAGAAGCAGGCAGAGCTCTGGACTCTCAATGTGTGGATGAGAGAATGGTGCAAGGAAGAGGGATTCAGTTTTGTAATGAACTAGGGAACCTCTTTGGGAAGGGGGAGTGTTTTCTGAAGGGATGGGCTCCACCTTAACCAGGATGGAACCAGGCTGTTGGTGCTAACCTTTGAAAAGGAGATAGAGCAGCTTTTAAACTAGAACAAAGGGGAAAGCTGGATCTTCTTTATTTTTCAAAGCAAAAAAGGCATTATGTAAGGGTAACAGCAGGGAAAGTGGGTATCTCTTCATCAAAGGCCTTATTCTGCCAGAGACCACCGCAATCCATTTATTCCTGGGTTTCATAATCCTGGATGTCTGTCTTCTTTATGGGAGTGAGAGCAGATATACAGGATGCTGCATAGTTTAGGAAATTGGATGCCTCAGAGTCACAGCTCTTGTTCTACAAGAGTGCATGGCAAACTATTTTTTCCTAGATTTCTGGATCCTCTATGGGAGGTGGGGAGATATTCTGGAAGAAGCCAGGAAGGGAAGGTTTTTTTGAAACCTGGACAAATTCTCTTTCAGATGAGTCAGCTCCTTTTTAATTGTAGACAGTGAAGGCAAATTGAATGACCCTTAATTCTCTAAATGGTAGGCTTTGGAACATAAGCACCATAATTGTTGCACTGCATAAAAGACATTCTGCAAATTGTAACTAATATACAGGTTGTGAGATTGCTATTTATGTCTTGTATTATTCATGTAACCTAAGTCCTTGGAAGAATATTTAAGAAGAAAACACTCTAGGATTGGGCAGACATCATCAGAAGGGTAAAGGGCTTGCCAATACACCAAGACTGTGTCAACATAGCACCAAAAGAGGTACAAATATCCCAAAAAACTATAATTGGCAAAATGTTACCAGCAGAGGCAGAAGTTTTCCATGGCACTGGATGAAGAGCAAAGCAGCAACAAGAGAGGCCTCAATACCCCAAATACTCCAAAAGGGGCAAAGGATGCCAATAAGAGAGGCATGAACCTCCTAAGATTGCATGAGAGGGACAAGGCAGCACCAAGTTTGACATGAAAATCTCAGGGTACTATGAAGAGGGAACAATGCAGTAAGAATGACAGGAATAGCCACAAAGCAGCAACAGAGGGAAAAAACAGCAGAACAAATAGCATGGAGTCCCCACACCACTGTGAGAGGCACAGAGCAGCCACCCACAGTAGAAAGAAAACCTTTAGGCTCCAAATGAGCAAAGGGAACCAATCAAATTGGTACAAAGCCCTAGGCAGAGAGAAGCCAGAGGAAATTCTTGGAAGAGGCCTGATATTATTTCCAAAGGCATCATCAGGGAATGGGCTAGCTGTTTATGTTTTATGCATGAAAATGAATGATTGAAAATTGCTCAGAGTGTGTAAAGTTGTGACAAGGAAACCATTTCCATGCATATTTTTGATTTTCAAAAATATGCACGTAAATTTACATCCACACATTTACACTTGTGAATTGGAGGTGTAAATTTGTGCATAGATGCCATCAGGAATCTGTGCACACCTGCAAATTTTCAATGTGAACCAATGCATTTCAGTCCACTAGGAAAATTCAGGCTAAAGTCTGCATGTACTTTCTACACACAAAATTTCGCCTGATGTGGTTTGTTATTAAATTATCTTCTCTATTCAAATTAGTATTTATTATTCTCTAGCTAAAATTATTCCCATTGGAAATATCAGTTCTTCACATCCACTCTCCAGGGCTCTGCTTCATTTCTGTCTTTCACTATGCATAATTATCTGAAAAGATAAACTACTGTAGTTTCAACTAGGAGCCTTGGTTGAGGATATGGCAATTTTGCTTAATTTAACTTTATAAATGATTGTTACATTCCTTTACCAATAAAATTACTTCTCGAACTGCTAATAATTATCTGTAGCACTCCACGCCTACAGAACAATCTGTTCTTCTCTTTTTATACAGCATCAGTATACAGCTGAACAATCCTTGATTTTACATAATGCTTATTTGTTCCATGGACACTAAATTCTGCTCTGTTGGAGCATTTATTTAACTTTTTTTTGCAAGACAATAACATCTGAGAGATAAAAGAAGGTCATACTAAACATTGGAATCTTTGTTATAAAAGTAAAGCTGAAAAAAAAACTGCTTCAGGAATCAGAAAAATCACAAATCCAATCACGAGAATTCATTTTTATGTAATAAACCATAATAATTTCTGTTAACAATGGGGCTGCTGTAGAAAATTCATACATGCTTTTTCAAAGTAAACAAAGGGTTTGGGGATAAAATGAGGAATAGAAATGTGAAAATCATTACTGAGGACTTATCTATATAAATCATGAATCCTCAGGAAAAATTCTTCCACTGTTTGCCATTAATGATATATCACTCAAAAAGATCCGTCTAAAGCATAATCATCACATCTTGGTCTCAATTAATAGATTATTTGGATTGTATATACTATAAAAAATGCTTACTATAGAGCAGCCCACTTGTTGAAACCAGATGTTTGATAGTTCTCTTTTGAACTAAATTCAGGTTTAACAGAGCATTATCTATATTCACACAGGAATACTAACCCTTTAACTGTATCAGATTGGTTTCTGCAATGATCACATTTCTCGATAGCATCAACTGGTTTACTTTTTCTTAAATACATTTTCATTAAGTTCAAACACAATGATTCTTACAGCATGAACATAAACAGTGTGAAAACTTCAGAACTAAATTTTAATCTGTCATCAACACAGATATAGAATTTTAAAAAAGTTGGTTCAGATCAGTTTGGTATCAAATTTACAATTGTAGTCTCAGTTCCACACAAAAAATGCCTGTCAGGGTCAAGTTCAGTACTCTTCAGCTCAATGCTTTTCCTTGAATTGTAAGGATGCAACAATCAGCTTCATTGAATGACATGTATATTTCATTAACTAACTTTCAAGATGTAAAGGAAATATCAGCAATCAGATAATGCATCCGTTCCACTCTATTGTGTCAAATACCAATTCATTCATAAATCCAAACATAAAAGACCCTATACATTTGCCAATAGCCTGAACTATATTGTTAAAACAGTAATTTAGGGGCTCATTGAATTCATCAACTCAAATCAATGTACAAGTGATAAGAACCAAAATACAATTTAATATCTTCTATAATACATACAAAATATATTGGCTAATAGGTAATTTCAGTTAGTCATTGTTAAATGCAGCAGGCATCTTTGTATGTATTATAGAAGATATTTAATTGTATTTTGTTTTTTATTTTTATTTATGGTTTTAGCTTGTTCTTTTTTAAACATTGTTTTGTAAATTTTAAGTTTGTGTTTGATTAATGTATTTTTATTCTAAAATTTTCTGATGGTTTGGAAAATAGAATTTTGGTAGATTAAATAAATAAACAATAATAATTAAAGCTGAAAAATTGAAAGACAGGAGATTGTTCAAGAGCAGTAGGATAATATGAACAAATAAAACCTAGCCACTTAACCTCTGAATTAAGCGTGTGAGATACTGTTATGTCCAATCTAAAAATCTAGATTTGATATGTTCTAACAATGTAAATATCTCTGTTACTTCCTTGGAAATCTGCTTTAATTTGAACAATACAGCTGAATATTCAACAAAACAGGATTGATCAAGTCAATCATGACAAACTAGAAAAGGGGGGAATCACTTCCTCATTAATTGTACACACACATACACATATAGAGATAGATATTGAAAAGAAAACTGATAGGTAAGTTAGCCGTATAAAACTTATGCTGTATGACAGGTATAACTTATTCAATTAATTAATGCTAAGATCCTTGAATTGCCTGCGCCGATGCACCCCTTCCCCCACCCCACAATGTAACTTTTAAAATAGACTCAGAAAATTGATGGATGAAGAGGCCGCAGCTTTATCTTATAACATCAAACTACTGTACTCAAGCCATTCGCCCATTGCTTCAAGAATTATCGGGGATGGTGCCTTCTCAAACATGTTGTTGCTATTTCGATTTGGGCTTACTCCCTGTATTCATTTTCTTCATATACTTTGAGGCTGGGTGGGGCGCCACACATATCAAACATAAATGCCTTAATTTGCAGTTTGGAATGTGCAAGAAGCTTTGTTGTATCTCCAACATGTTCCAGTGCCCTGCCCCATCTGCCCCGCTTGTGCAACTTGCTGTCCTTGATGCGCTGCTGTGCAAGCACTACTGCCCACATCGGGAGCTTCATTCTTCAATTGCCTGAGCCACAGGCCAATGTCCTGAGTACCCCAGGACATGAAGCGATTCTCTTCCATCTTGTCTCTGAAACTTTCATCATAAATAAGCCATGCCCATCCGTCGTATTCTCTGTATGCTTCAAGAATGGTATCCGCATAGCTAAGCAAGGGCCATATTATGATGGATCTTCATGTCCAATGATGCTCATCATCCTTAGGAATGTTCTCATCCAATTCATTATGTTTCTCCCTATTGGCTTATCAGCTGTTGAAGAATGATGGATGACCATCATCTAAAGCACTTCAAATCTGCAATGATCTCCATTAACTACATATTTATGAAGATCATGTGAAGCTCTGAGGAAGCAACAGCTTGCAGACCCAGCTCCTACGCGATCTCCTGGGTTTTTTTAAAAATACTTTTTACTCATTATGGCTGCTTATTACAACTCAAAAGCAACTAAAGATCTACATAAGAAGTCCATAACCAGCCAAGGGATGAAAAAGCTACAAAATCACAATTGCTATTAAAAAAAAGCTATCTCTTTGGCTGCCTCAGTGGGCCCAGAGAAGGATCTGTCCACTGGGGAGAATACCGGGAACAGTGTATTCTCCCCAGTGTGACCGCAACTCAGAACCGACTTTGACTATTAAGCATTACTTGGACACTTTCTCAAAGTCTGAGTGAGTAATCTGGAGGACAGTTGCACGTCCTATGAGAGGAAAATTAAAAAATTAGAACTGAAAATGCAAACCCTAGAGGAGAAGCATAATGATTTAGAAAACGGAATAACAACTGTATTGTAGGCCTCCCAAACTGAGTAAAATGGCTGCTGGAGCTCCTAGGACTGGAAGTGAAAGACTCCAAAATAAAGTGAGACTATGCATACAGGGCCCTGGCACCAATACCAAAAAGCAATGGGAGGGCCAGTACTATAATTGCAGAAAGGATTTTTAGAGGCTGCCCACCATGGTGGTGAACTAGCTTACTGGGGCAAATGTTATTTTCTTTTTTTCAAGATTTTTCTCAGTATGTGCAAAAGTGCAGACAGAGCTTCATGAAGGTGAAACGGCAACTTTGAAACATGGCTATACTTATACTATAGTTTATCCAGTGAAGCTCTAGATAATGGATGATGACAAGGCTGTATATGTTTTTAAGAAGCTTGAGGAGGTAAGTGCATTTATGCACCAAAAACTGAGCATTTCCATGGACACTTGTCTGTATGTGGGAATCGAGTGGAGCACAGATGGCTAGAAGTGAAGAGCCTCTAGATATCTCCCAATAGGTTTTGTTTGAATTTTAATTTTCTTATGTTTTTTTTTTTTTTTTGCTGCTTATACTTATTGTGGGACTGGAAATTTCCAGAATATAATGGGGCAGATTTTATAAATCTGCGCATACGCGTACTTTTGTTCGCGCACCAGGCGCGAACAAGAGAACGCGGGATTTCAATAGATACGTGCGTAGCCGCGCATATCCATTAATAATAGGAGGTCAGATATTATTTGAAGGTAAACTTTAACCCACATTTAACCCTTTATCTGCTATCTTCCATCCATCTGCTGAGATGGATGGAAGAAAATATATGAAACTTCATTATATTTTATGAAGCATTTACAAGGGAATTTCAAAATAAACAAGGCACCCGATTGCAAAAGTCTAGGGGGCAGATTTTCAAAGGGTTACGTGTATAACTTACACGCGTAATCCCGAAAATATGTCCCTGCGCGCGCCGAGCCTATTTTGCATGGGCACGGCGATGTGCGCAAGCCTCGGGACGCACATATGTCCCGGGGATTTGAAAAAGCGGTGGGAAGAGAGCAGGGTTGTGGGTGGGGTGCCAGTCTGGGGGCGGGACTGAGGCCTCAAACACAGCGGCTGTGCCAGAGGTTCGTGCGCTGGCACTTGGCCGGCACGCGCAAGTTATGATTGCCCAGAGGCAGGCGTAAATCACAAAATAATGGTAGGGGGGGATTTAGGTAGGGCTGGGGGGTGGGTTAGATAGTGGAAAGGAGGGGAAGGTGGGGGGTGGTGGTGGAAGGAAAGTTCCCTCTGAGGCGGCTCCAATTTTGGGGAATGGGGAAAGCCATCAAGGCTCCCCTAGGGCTCGGCACGCGCAAGGTGCACAAGTGTGCACCCCCTTGCATGCGCCAACCCTGGATTTTATAAATGTGCGTGGCTGCGCACGCATGTTATAAAATTGGGCGTAGATTTGTGCGTGCCGGGTTGCGTGCACAATTCTACACCCGCACTCATGTTATAAAATCTGGTCCTAGGTCTCAATAAGAGAAATTGATTTCTCTTTCTTTGAGTGTTCTTGGCCAGATCTGGAAAAACTTGGACTTTGAGATTAAGAAAAAGCACCAAACAATGTCTAAAAAACTTTTTAAGAGTCCATTCTCTGTCTGACTCTAGAAGAAAGGTTGAGCAATTTCACTATCAGAAGTCTCTAGAATCACAGATATATTTAAATTATCACAGTCCACAGGAGTTAAAGACTGCATATTTTGCCCATCATCAGATTTTTTCTTAAAAGGGGTAAATAATAAATCTTTGTAGTAGGTGGAATAGCATGTTCAGGTACCTTTAGCATCTCTATCATATATTTCCTCTACATATCTTTCAGGGATGTGAATCGTTTTAGGACGATTAAAATTATCGTCCGATAATTTTAATATCGTCTTAAACCGTTATGGAACACAATACAATACAGATTCTAACGATTTATCGTTATAAATCGTTAGAATCGTGAGCCGGCAAACTAAAACCCCCTAAAACCCACCCCCGACCCTTTAAATTAAATCCCCCACCCTCCCGAACCCCCCCCAAATAACTTAAATAACCTGCGGGTCCAGCGGCGGTCCGGAACGGCAGCGGTCCGGAACGGGCTCCTGCTCTGAATCTTGTCGTCTTCAGCCGGCGCCATTTTCCAAAATGGCGCCGAAAAATGGCGGCGGCCATAGATGAAAAAGATTGGACGGCAGGAGGTCCTTCCGGACCCCTGCTGGACTTTTGGCAAGTCTCGTGGGGGTCAGGAGGCCCCCCACAAGCTGGCCAAAAGTTCCTGGAGGTCCAGCGGGGGTCAGGGAGCGATTTCCTGCCGCGAATCATTTTCGTACGGAAAATGGCGCCGGCAGGAGATCGACTGCAGGAGGTCGTTCAGCGAGGGTTCCGGCGCCTCGCTGAACGACCTCCTGCAGTCGATCTCCTGCCGGCGCCATTTTCCGTACGGAAAATGGCGCCGGCCATACGCGTATGGCCAGCGCCATTTTCCGTACGAAAACGATTCGCGGCGGGAAATCGCTCCCTGACCCCCGCTGGACCTCCAGGAACTTTTGGCCAGCTTGTGGGGGGCCTCCTGACCCCCACGAGACTTGCCAAAAGTCCAGCGGGGGTCCGGAAGGACCTCCTGCCGTCCAATCTTTTTCGTCTATGGCTGCCGCCATTTTTCGGCGCCATTTTGGAAAATGGCGCCGGCTGAAGACGACAAGATTCAGAGCAGGAGCCCGTTCCGGACCGCTGCCGTTCCGGACCGCCGCTGGACCCGCAGGTTATTTAAGTTATTTGGGGGGGGGTTCGGGAGGGTGGGGGATTTAATTTAAAGGGTCGGGGGTGGGTTTTAGGGGGTTTTAATGTGCCGGTTTTTCGATTTTTCGATTTTTCGATTTTTCACGATTTTTAACGATTTTTCACGATATTTTACCCCCCCAAATGGCAACAATACGATTCCCTCCCCCTCCCAGCCGAAATCGATCGTTAAGACGATCGAGGACACGATTCACATCCCTAATATCTTTTGCTGAAGTATAAGGAACTTTTGGAAAATTTATAAAGTTCCTTCCATGGATTTGGTTTTCAAGATTCTCATTTGCATCCATCGGGCTGACAACTGTGTCATCGGGAGAAGTCAGAAAATTGTCCATCTCCTTAGCCCTTCACTTGCGGCTTGAATGAGGCATATTGACACAGTAGGAAACAAACGCAGGAGAGATGCAACTCAGTGAGAAGCTAGGTTCTTGAGGTTTTTTAAGTGACAACGTTCCCAAATAGCTTTCCTTCAGGAGGTTTACATTGATTCAAAAGTGCATGACAAGCTATTTAAAGACTGGGTGGGGCATGTATTTGCATCTTCATATACAGTTGATCTCCTAAGTTTACATACATCTGACATAATTTTTAAGATGTGTAGCATTTTAATAAATCAAGAGTGATCAGATAGAAGATATCTGTTATTTTTAATATGTTTCAAATTAAATTATTATATATCACAGAATAGCACAATCATTAAACAAACCATAGCATTAAAGGAAATAACACAATGATCCCGTTCAAATGTTTACATACCCTTGAAAGTTTGGGCTGATAATATAAACAAGTTGACACATACAGGTTGAGATGGCAATTTGGATTCCGTAAATTTTACAGTACAGAAACCTTACTAATTTCCCTACTAGACACGACATTTATTAAGCATTTTTCCCATAGACATAGAATGCAAGAAAAGCCTTAGTAAATCAGGCCCTAAGAGGCTTAGGCAATGGGCAAACTTATCTCCTGGTAATGCTGGATATATCTGCTGCGTTTGACACAATTAACCATTAAATACTGCTAAATAGATTAAAAGAAATAGGCTTAATAGACACCACACGCCATTGGTTTGAATCTTACCTGACAAACAGATATTATAGAGTTAAAATAGGTGATAAAGAATGTAAACAAATTGATCTAAAACATGGTGTACCCAAGGATCCTCATTGTCCTCAGCCGTTTTAAATATGTATTTACTTCCTGTATGTAAAATTTTATCTGGTCTGGGTTTAACTCATTTTATTTATGTGGACGATGTTCAGATTTTAATCCCAATTGTAACTTCCATTGAATCCACATTAAAACTCTGGGAAATTTACCTTTCCACAATTAAGCAATTACTAACACAAATGAGCCTGTCTCTCAACCCGAATAAAACAGAATTTTTAATTATTTGTCATAAAATGAACAAGAAAATTGAAACGGAAATATTGAGTAATACCAAAGGATATACTATTAAACGTGAAGTAAAAGACCTTGGAGTGCTACTGGACAGCGAAATGAACTTAAAGTGATGGATCAATAATACAGTCAAAGACGGGTACTTCAAACTTCATGTCCTGAAGAGATTGAAACCTCTGTTACATCAACAGGACCTGAGAACAGTTCTTCAAGCACTAATTTTCTCAAAAACTGATTATTGTAATGCCCTATTACTAGGATTACCTACCTCCACAACTAGACTCCTACAGCTTCTACAAAACTCGGCAGCTAGAATTTTGACCAATACAAACAAATTGGAACATATCATCCCAATATCACCCCAATATTAAAAGAACTTCACTGGCTACCAATTAATTTTTGGATCCAATTTAAGGCACTATCCCTAATTCACAAAACCCTGTATGATGAGAAAATGGAATGGCTCTCTGCTGCCCTACACTATCATACTCCTCAAAGAACTACTAGATCAGCAAATAATGGAACATTGCCAATTCCCTCTCCAAAATCCACTCACCTTAATACTGGAAGAGAAAGAACACTTTCTATTGACGGTCCACAACTCTGGAATTCCCTACCTTAAAATTTAAGATTGGAACCAGAAATCAGAATCTTCAAAAAAGGACTTAAAACTGGTTATTCAAAGAAGCTTTTCCAGAGCTATAAGCTATAAGCCCCCAGCAGAAATCTTATTATTTTAAGTACAGCTTTATATGCCTTTCTAAGGGGGTCATTTTCCAAGCGGATCGCACGCTATAAGGGACGTTTCGCATGCAAAACATCCCTTATCACGTGCGATACAAAGATTGGGGTGGAGTCGGGGCGGCATCGGGGCGGCGTCAGCCCTGGAAGAGGAGGAGTCGGGGCAGCACTGGGGCTGACACCGCGAAGACTTCGCAGACAGCGAAAGGTACGCATCTTTTTCACTGCCAGTTTTGGTCCGAATAACTACACCTTTTATGGTGTACTTATTTGGCATGATGCCGGCAGCGATCGCACTGTAGAGGTGCGATCACTGCTAGCTATCGCAGGACCGCCCCTTCCCCATTTCACCCCCCATTACCGTGGGATTCAAAGAGCCCGGCGGTATTAGTAAATCCAGCCCTAAGTCTTAAATTAATTTTAATAGGTGCTCTTAGATGTTTTAGATGTTTTACCTTTTTAAGAATTTTTTTTCTTCTTATTGTTTTGATATGCTAGTATTTTTTATCTCAAATGTTTTATTAAGTATCTTATGTAATTTATTTTTCTTAGATTTTTGGAAGTCAACTGTTTTAATTGCTTTTGATAATACTTTGTAAACCGATGTGATGTCTGTTTCGAACATCAGTATAGAAAAATTATTAAATATATAAATAAAGAAATGAATGGTAAATATCTACACTTGTTCCTTGTTTGATTGTAATTAGTTACTGTGTATAAGTAGTCAATGAGTTTCTAATCTATTGAGAAACCTTTACGCATTTCATCTAGGGCTGCACTGATTTTAGTGGTTAATGAAGTGTAGCAATGAAGTCACCTCTCAGACAGTATTCAGGGTGAAGCGTGCTCCCAGCTTTTTGGGCAGCCCTCTTTTTATTGTAAAATCATTACATAGCATTGCATCGGATACATACGTCACATATTTACTGCTACAATATTTCCACATAAATGTTTATGCTGACCTTTTACTACGTGGGTGCAAAGAGGTGCAAGCGGTCAATCTTCAGGCAGGGAGGGGGGGTCATTAGCTGGTCATGAGGCAATGGTACTGAGCTATCTAGGTGTGAAAAACCACATAAATGCAAGTAGGTCATAAACTATGCTGGTGCTGCAAAGCTGTGCACTAGATATGTGCCTTGCAGACTTCCTGTTAGCTGTTTGACAGGAAATCTGTTTGCTCGCTAAAACTTGCTGCGGTCGGAGCAAGACATTTTCTTTACACTAAGCGTAGGTTTAGACATGGGACAGACGTTGGCCTTCTGACGTGGCGTGCCATCAGTCAGAAAAGCCAAACGCCCAACCCCCACATCTGGTCTTTTCTCTTTTTGTTTTTAATTTTAAGTAGCATAAAGTACATCTCTGTATCCAGGCCGAGATTGAGGTTTTAGAATGGATATGAGATGGGGTATGCACTGAAGGCAGCAAGCCAAACAAAGAAGGAAACCTATTATCAGGAATACAATAGGAATGAGTCGTGTGATACCACTGATATTAGGAAGCCAGGACCATAGCCAGTCCCAGGACGATATCGGTGTTGTCTTCTTTGAGAGCGGTGCCTCAGCGATCATGGTCTCCATCTGCTCTATGGTATGTGTGAGATTTGCTTTGTAATCTGATATGTATACACAGCAATGAGATCCAATTAAGGCACAGACACCTCCTTTCGAGGCTAGAATCGTGTCCAAGGCATAGCGGTTCTGTAATGCTATCTCTCTAATTTGAGAAACTTCTGTTGTGAGTAGTTTCAATGCATGAACTGTTTGATTAAATAGAGCAGTTATCCAATTAGCTAAGATGTGCAAGTCTCTATAATTCATAGCTGTTCCCATTGGGGGAAACAGGCTTCTAGCTACCTGAGTTTCTGCATATTTTTCTATGGGACTCTTGATCGTCTCCCTTTTGTTACGGAGCCTTGCCTTAGGTAAGTGTTTGACTGCATAGTATGATGGGAGGATGTAGCCTAGAGTGCATCTGCCTCTCCAATTTGGGGGAATGTGCATATATGCCCTACGCCCGCATAACATCCAAATGTTCCCTATCTGGTTAGTGAACCATTCACGGGGCTGTTTGACTTGTTGAACCATAGCAGATACATATTCACACAAGCCAAATTGCTCATCTGAGAATGTTTCTCCTTTTGCACACCTTTCTGCGTTTCCTATGGAACATCCTGAGATTAGCCAATTACACATATAATGGGTAAAACTATGCAAATATTCTGTGATATTTTGTGAGAAGTCTGGGTGTGTTGTTACATTAGAGTACGATCTGAACATGATCTCTTTTAATACAATGGTTCGGTTACAATACGGATATTTCCCCACCTGTAGCCCTTCCCCATTTCCAGGATCATACTTCCAACAAAGAGCGGCAGTCTCTTGAATTCGGCTGCTGATCGGTATTATGGTGTTACCAACTGGAGAATTGAGGGGGTAACCTCCTGGCCATGGGAAATTCATCCATCCAGTAAGATTAAATGGTACGGCATGCATCATTAGTCCTCCGCTGGTATGAGTTGGCATGTGTGTGCAGATCCAACAGTCTGTTTGATTCAACAGGAGTGAGAAGTTTTGTGCATTAAGGATGTACAGGTTGTCCTGCCAAGGTCCTTGTTCAGCTACGGCCATGGCTGGGGAGATAAAGCAAAATATGAGGGTACAGAAAACAATTGTTATGGAGTTGGCATTTAGACAAGAGAAGGCAGCCAGTAAGAAGTGCTCTGGAGTTTTCTCAGAGCCTTGCTGTTCCAAGAGATGTTCAGATTGAGCAGATAGTGCCATGATCTGTCCCCAGGTCAGCCGGTGGTGTTTTCTGCGGGGTGTCCGGTCCCTGTCCTTTTGAGGGTTGCGGAGACTCAGGGAGAAGTTGGGGATCGGATCCTGTAGACCCTGGTGCCATGCCATGTTTCCACGGTTTCACGCAACGAGCCGGAATCCAAATAGGACCTGTGGGAGAAAGCACAGCAGCATGCCTGCGTCCCCATGTGAGTAGAGGAGCGGGACCATGCCAGACAGGGTTAGGCAATACTCTATACAAAACTGACGGTTGGGGGTGACTGGCCCTTGCCCCATAATGATTATCCACGGCTGTGGTCTGATTTGAACTTGATATGTTTAAATGATTTAACGTGAACAATACCTTGTTTAGCCAGTCCTGTTTAGGGGGAAGACCAATGGCGTTCCCTGCTGTTTGCTTGTGTCTATTCAAAGCCGTTTTTAGGGTGAGGTTGGCTCTTTCCACAATTGCTTGTCCTGTGGAATTATATGGTATCCCAAATATGTGCTTAATGTTCCATTGTTGGCAAAATTCAGCAAAGGAATGGCTACTATAAGCAGGGCCATTATCAGTTTTTAGAACAGAGGGTAATCCCATTATAGAGAAAGTTTTAATACAGTGATTAATGACATGTCTAGTAGTTTCCCCTTTCTGGGGCGTCGCCCAGAGAAAATGGGAAAAAGTATCAATGGTTACAAGTAGAAATTTCCAGGGGGCAAATGAGGGGTATTGGGTGACATCCATCTGCCAGATTTCGTTGGCATGCAATCCCCGTGGGTTCACACCCATGGAAGGGGCAGAGGTAATCTGTGAACATTGGGGGCATTGCTGTACTATAGCTCGGGCTTGTTCTAATAGAATATTAAATTGTTTTGCAATAGACTTAGCGTTTTGATGGAACATAGTATGGCTATTCCATGGTGTCACAGTAAGCACAGCCTGTTTTGTGGCTGCATCTGCAATGGCATTGCCTTCAGAAATCCAGCCAGGGAAAGGCTGATGGCTCCTAATATGAGCAATGTGAAGTTGGTGTGTGCGGTGTTGGAGGGTGGACTGCAGTGTCAGAAAGAGGGATAGCAGGTTCCCATCTAATGAAGGAGTGACATATGCTCCAGGAAGAGAAGAAGCAACATTACAAACATACTGGCTATCGGAAATAATGTTTAAATCAACATTCATAAAGCATTGCAACGCGAGAATGACAGCAGCTAGTTCTGCCCTTTGCGCTGACTGTTGAGGTGGCGTAATTTTAGTTACCCAATGTCCCTGCACTTGCCAGGCAACTGCCCCCCATTTTGAGCCACCGTCAGTAAAAACAGTCTGCGCTTGTGGTAAAGGGGCGGGTGATAGGCCTGGATAAATGGTGAGTGGAACCTGATTGAATGCAAGGATACGGGGGTCTGCTGGAATGTGGTTGGAAACTTTTCCCACATAGTCTGTGAGCGCAGCTTGTAGTGCTGCAGATTGGCTTAACATCCGTTCCCAATCTCTTAAAGGTAAAGGGACAATTATATTGGTCACATCAAGTCCCATTAATACTCTGCTACGCTCTCGTCCTTTAAAGATTAATTCTGCATGCATATTTGATAATGTACTAATTGTATGTGAAGGGCTGTGTGCTAAGTAGAGCCATTCAATGATTAATGTTTTATTTCCTGTCTGCTTTTCGACTATCTGTGTTAAAATTGCTGTGGGCTGTTTTTCAGTTGGGATCAGAATTAAAGTGAAAGGAACATTTTCAGTACATCTGTCTACCCATATTAACTTTAATGCTTCATTGACCTGTTGAAAAATCTTTTTCTGTTGCGGTGTTAAGGTAATTAATTCTGCTGGACTTGTTCTGTTCCTTAACGCATCAAATAAGGGACTTAACATATATGTGGGCAAACCCACATAAGGACGTAGCCAATTAATTGAACCCAGTAATTGTTGTAATTGTACATATGTAAATGTGTCATTCACTTTTAGCTGTGGGATTTGAGGACTAGAGTAAGTCTGCAACATTTTGTGACCTAAATATAAAAATGGTTCCTGTTTCTGAACCTTTTCGGGGGCAATTTTCAATCCATGTTTGGCTAGTTCAGAGGATAAATGGAACAGCCAGTCATCTGGGATTCGTGGCGCAGCCACTAAAATATCATTCATATAATGATAAACTAATGCTCGTGGATGGCGCTGTCGAAACCCTTGCAATGCTTTGTCTATGAAGTATTGACATATTGTGGGACTATTCAACATTCCTTGTGGTAAAACAGTCCATTGATAGCGCTTAGTTGGTCTCTGGTTGTTTAAAACAGGGACCGTAAAGGCAAAGAATTGTCTTTTTCACATAGTGGTATGGTGAAAAAGCAATCTTTCAAATCTACTATTAAAATTTGATAATCTCTAGGAATCATGTTCGGATTTGGAGTGCCACATTGAAGCGGACCCATAGGTTGCAGAATAGCATTAATGGCTCGGAGATCGTGGAGAAGTCTCCATTTCCCTGATTTCTTTTTTATCACAAAAACAGGTGTATTAAACGGACTGACTGTGGGTTCAATGTGATCAGCATCTAATTGATCATGGACCAATTCATGGAGGGCCTGAAGCTTATCATTAGGCAGGGGCCACTGCTCTACCCAGATGGGTGTGGTGGATTTCCAAGTTAATGGAAGAGCAGTGGGTTTACTGTGAAACATACTTAATCTTCTAGTACAATTCGGGCTTGAAACTGACTCAGTAAATCACGTCCCCATAAATTGATATGAATGGGAAGGATTACTGGTTTTAAATGTGCAGTGCCTGAACCGGAGGAACTTTACAGTCAGCCAGCAAGCACTACGGCGGGCTACCTGTCTCCCTCCCACCCCCCACACAGAGGGGGAGTCTACTGTCGGCCAGTCAGTGGGCCAGTTATCTGTGGTAATGACTGAGACATCAGCTCCTGAATCTAAAATGCCTTCAAAGGGCTTACCGTCTAGCAAGTAGGTTCTCTTTGGTTTCTCTTTTCTGATTGCCTGAGTCACTGCTAAAATGCTAGGATGCAGTGTTGGGGCTCGGATGGATCCGAAACCGCTGGAGCCTCTGACAGTCTGCTGTCCTCCTACGGGCAAGACACAGGGCACCATGACTAGCTGTGCCCAGGAGTCCCCTTTGTGCAATGTAAGGGAGGATTTAGTTTCAAATTGGATCATAATAGTACCTTCATAATCAGAATCTACAACCCCTGGAATGACATAGATCCCTGCCTTGCCTGCAGTGGACCGGGGTAGAATCAGCCCGACAGTTTGTTCGGGCAGAGGGCCTGTGAGTTGAGAGGGCATCAGAGTGACCTGCCCTGGGAATGCTACAAATTTTGTGTCTTGATTAATAAGATCTATGCCAGGACTGCCAATGATATCTGTTGCACTTGATTGCGCTTGGATCTTAGGGACTGCGACAATTGGACTGGGGCTTGTCGCTGGCCCGGAATCTAGTTTCCCTGATTAGTACTTCGGCATTGATTTGCCCAGTGGAATCCTTTCTTACATTTTGGGCACACAGTTTTTGGTCGTGACCTAGAGACCCCTGCAGAATCAGTTCCCTTATATGCCCCGCCACCTGGGGCACGACAATGTTGTTTAAAATGGCCGGGTTTTTACAGTTAAAACATGTGCCTTTCGGAGTGTGAAATTGACCTTTCTGCAGGGCAACAGTGAGGGCATCCATCTGAAAAGCATGGGTGCCCACATCTGCACAAGCCTTAAGCATTAGGGATGTGAATCGTTTTCCATATCGTCTTAACGATAGAAATCGTGTGGCAGGGCAAGAAAATCGTGTTAGGCACGATTTTTTAGTTAAAAAATCGTTAAAAATCGTTTTTTCCGATTAGTGCGCACTAACTCGAGTTAGTGCGCACTAACTGGGAGTTAGTGCGCACTAACTGAAAATGATACAATTTGACACTTTTCAGGTCAGTTAAGGTCAGTTTAGGAATGAATATGTATTCCTATTGGCTGCCCTCTTATTTATTCATGTTACCAAGGTTCCCACTGACAGTATATGGGGGATGGGAAATGGAAACAGTTGGTAGCTTGACAAAACAAGTAATGTGATCAGTCAATGTGACTAGAACTTGTGCCCTAACCCTGATACCAGGGGTATTGTGATCTTCCTGCACACAGTGCCCTATCCCTATTAATACCAGGAGTGTTGTGATCTTCCTGCACACAGTGCCCTAACCCTGGCACCAGGGGTGTTGTGATCTTCCTGCACACAGTGCCCTATCCCTATTAATACCAGGAGTGTTGTGATCTTCCTGCACACAGTGCCCTAACCCTGGCACCAGGGGTGTTGTGATCTTCCTGCACACAGTGCCCTATCCCTATTAATACCAGGAGTGTTGTGATCTTCCTGCACACAGTGCCCTAACCCTGACACCAGGGGTGTTGTGATCTTCCTGCACACAGTGCCCTATCCCTATTAATACCAGAGTGTTGTGATCTTCTTGCACACAGTGCCCTAACCCTGGCACCAGGGGTGTTGTGATCTTCATGTACACAGTGCCCTATCCCTATTAATAACAGGAGTGTTGTGATCTTCCTGCACACAGTGCCCTATCCCTATTAATACCAGGAGTGTTGTGATCTTCCTGCACACAGTGCCCTAACCCTGGCACCAGGGGTGTTGTGATCTTCCTGCACACAGTGCCCTATCCCTATTAATACCAGGAGTGTTGTGATCTTCCTGCACACAGTGCCCTAACCCTGACACCAGGGGTGTTGTGATCTTCCTGCACACAGTGCCCTATCCCTATTAATACCAGAGTGTTGTGATCTTCTTGCACACAGTGCCCTAACCCTGGCACCAGGGGTGTTGTGATCTTCATGTACACAGTGCCCTATCCCTATTAATAACAGGAGTGTTGTGATCTTCCTGCACACAGTGCCCTATCCCTAATACCAGGGGTGTTGTGATCTTCCTGCACACAGTGCCCTATTCCTGATACCGGGGGTGTTGGGATCTTCCTGCACACAGTGCCCTATTCCTGATACCGGGGGTGTTGTGATCTTCTTGCACACATCCCGGTATCAGGGATAGGGCACTGCATGCAGGAAGATCACAACACTCCTGGTATCAGGAATAGGGCACTGTGTGCAGGAAGATCACAACACCCCTGGTATTAGGGATAGGGCACTGCGTGCAGGAAGATCACAATACCCCAGAGGAGTGAGGGTCAGGCAGCTCCCCCCTGTCTGTGAAGCCAGCCTCTCACTAGTAATGCAGGGAGTGAGCTGTCTCAGACTTCACCATCCTCCCCCCCCCCCCCCCCCCCCCTCAGCCACACACCATTCACTGGCTGGGACATGGGGGAAGTCAGGAGTGAGGGTCAGGGAGCTCCCCCCTGTCTGTGAAGCCAGCCTCTCACTAGTAATGCAGGGAGGGAGCTGTCTCAGACTGGTATCAGGGATAGGGCACTGAGTGCAGGAAGATCACAACACTCCTGGTATCAGGAATAGGGCACAGGTTCTAGTCATATTGACTGATCACATTACTTTTTTTGTCAACTACCAACAGTTTCCATTCCCATCCCCCCAACCATCACCTCTGTTGGAACCTTGGTAACATCAATAGATAAGAGGGCAGCCAGCCAATAGGAATACATATTCATTCCTAACTGACCTTTACTGACCTGGAAAGTGTCAATAATTTGTATCATTTTCTGTTAGTGTTCCTGAGTTTCCATTTCCATTTCCCATCCCCCCAACCATCACCTCAGTGGGAACCTGGTTAACATCAATAGATAAGAGGGCAGCCAGCCAATAGGAACACATATTCATTCCTAACTGACCTTTACTGACCTGGAAAGTGTCAATTTGTATCATTTTCTGTTAGTGTGCACTAACTCGAGTTAGTGCGCACTAACTGGGAGTTAGTGCGCACTAACACGATTTAACGATTTTTAACAATAAATCGTTAGAATTTCTATTGTATTGTGTTCTATAACGATTTAAGACGATATTAACATTATCGGACGATAATTTTAATCGTTGAAAAACGATTCACATCCCTATTAAGCATGTCTGCTAGGTTGTAATCAGGTCTGGCAACTATGGACTGCAAAACCTTACGACAGTCAGCATTTGCGTTTTCAAAAGCTAACTTTAATAGGAGTTCTATGCTCGCTTCTGAATTATCTACCTGTCGCCAAATGGCTTCCTGTAAGCGATCAATAAATTGTGTGTAGGGCTCTGTCGCTGTTTGTCGAGTCATTATAAATGACTTTGTGACCTTTCCAGATTCGGGGACCCTTTTAAAGGCTTTATTTACACAGTGGACAATTGCTGAATAGGCGACCGCTGGTATGCCAAGTGCCTGTTGTTCTATGGTGGCAAATTGACCTGATCCAAATAACTGTTCTGGTAAGTAGGCACCACCTGAAGTGGTTCCTGCTATCAGTGCTTCTCTTTGATATTCAGATTCCCATACCACATACTGAGCTGGGGTGAGGAGCATACGGGACAGGTCTTTCCTATCTTGGGGAACTAATTTATAGCCGTTAGACATTGCCTCAAGTAGCCCTCGGGTATAAGATGAATGAAACCCTGTCTCCTTGATACTTGTGCGGAGTTCTCTGAGAACACTCTAAGGAAGGGCAGACCAATTAATTTCTCTCCCGCCCGTATCATTGATCCTTTCTGTGATGGGAAAGGCTTGAAGTCCTTCTAAAAGTTCTTCTCCTGTAAGGTTACCTTTTTTTTGTTCCTCTTGAAAACCCATACGGACCGCACCACAAGGGTCAAATTGTGCCTCACTTGTGTTTAAGGGCTGTTTTTCTGAATAAATTTGGGAAGTCTGACTGGTCTGTGTCACGGGTTCTGGCATGGGAAGCTGAGGATACAGGGAAGTTGTTGTCTCTGAAGTAGTTTGCAAATATGGTGTGGGAAGAGTATATGGATCAGGGGTACAGACCTTTTCACTGTCTGTTTCTTTACTGTCTGTTTCTAAGGACGCATGAGTTGAAGATGGTGTTTTGAAATTTTTGGTCCCTATGTGTTCTAGAGCCTCTGTACATTTTTGCCAAATCAATAACTGCCTTATAGGAGCTCTTGGACAGGTATGCAGACTATTACCTATCTGAACCCAGTCTTCTACATTCAGAGTTCCTGATTCGGGGTACCAAGGACAATGACAAGCTATTTCTTTCATCAATTTTTCCATGTCCCCCAATTTAATATGTACTATTTCTTAGGGATGTGAATCGTTTTAGGACGATTAAAATTATCGTCCGATAATTTTAATATCGTCTTAAACCGTTATGGAACACAATACAATAGAGATTCTAACGATTTATCGTTATAAATCGTTAGAATCGTGAGCCGGCACACTAAAACCCCCTAAAACCCACCCCCGACCCTTTAAATTAAATCCCCCACCCTCCCGAACCCCCCCCCCCCCCAATGACTTAAATAACCTGCGGGTCCAGCGGCGGTCCGGAACGGCAGCGGTCCGGAACGGGCTCCTGCTCCTGAATCTTGTTGTCTTCAGCCGGCGCCATTTTCCAAAATGGCGCCGAAAAATGGCGGCGGCCATAGACGAACACGATTGGACGGCAGGAGGTCCTTCTGGACCCCCGCTGGACTTTTGGCAAGTCTCGTGGGGGTCAGGAGGCCCCCCACAAGCTGGCCAAAAGTTCCTGGAGGTCCAGCGGGGGTCAGGGAGCGATTTCCCGCCGCGAATCGTTTCCGTACGGAAAATGGCGCCGGCAGGAGATCGACTGCAGGAGGTTGTTCAGCGAGGCGCCGGAACCCTCGCTGAACGACCTCCTGCAGTCGATCTCCTGCCGGCGCCATTTTCCGTACGAAAACGATTTGCGGCGGGAAATCGCTCCCTGACCCCCGCTGGACCTCCAGGAACTTTTGGCCAGCTTGTGGGGGGCCTCCTGACCCCCACAAGACTTGCCAAAAGTCCAGCGGGGGTCCGGAAGGACCTCCTGCCGTCCAATCGTGTTCGTCTATGGCCGCCGCCATTTTTCGGCGCCATTTTGGAAAATGGCGCCGGCTGAAAACAACAAGATTCAGGAGCAGGAGCCCGTTCCGGACCGCTGCCGTTCCGGACCGCCGCTGGACCCGCAGGTTATTTAAGTCATTTGGGGGGGGTTCGGGAGGGTGGGGGATTTAATTTAAAGGGTCGGGGGTGGGTTTAGGGGGTTTTAATGTGCCGGTTTTGCGATTTTTAGATTTTTCGATTTTTCACGATTTTTCACGATATTTTACCCCCCCAAACGGCAACAATACGATTCCCTCCCCCTCCCAGCCGAAATCGATCGTTAAGACGATCGAGGACACGATTCACATCCCTACTATTTCTCCCTTGGTGACAAAATAATGATTCTTTACTAATCCTTTCAATTCTTCCGCATGGATTCGATGCTGAATTGAAATGCTCCCTCCCATACTCACGAATGTTTGAAAACAGACCCACTGAGAAAAACGTAAAAATACTTACACCTGCGGGAGTAGGTCTGCTGATTTACAGTGCGAACCTAGGCTTTCTGTCCAGCCGGATGAGCAGGGAGTTGTCACGTCTCGGGTCCCTCCTTGGATCAAGACTTAGATCACGTCGGGATCACGAGATGTAGCAATGAAGACACCTCTCAGACAGTATTCAGGGTGAAGCATGCTCCCAGCTTTTTGGGCAGCCCTCTTTTTATTGTAAAATCATTACATAGCATTGCATCGGATACATACGTCACATATTTACTGCTACAATATTTCCACATAAATGTTTATGCTGACCTTTTACTACGTGGGTGCAAAGAGGTGCAAGCGGTCAATCTTCAGGCAGGGAGGGGGGGTCATTAGCTGGTCATGAGGCAATGGTACTGAGCTATCTAGGTGTGAAAAACCACATAAATGCAAGTAGGTCATAAAGTATGCTGGTGCTGCAAAGCTGTGCACTAGATATGTGCCTTGCAGACTTCCTGTTAGCTGTTTGACAGGAAATCTGTTTGCTTGCTAAAACTTGCTGCGGTCGGAGCAAGACATTTTCTTTACACTAAGCGTAGGTTTAGACATGGGACAGACGTTGGCCTTCTGACGTGGCGTGCCATCAGTCAGAAAAGCCAAACGCCCAACCCCCACAATGAAGCATGGGGAAAAGATCAAAGGATCTGTGAGAGAGATCTCAAATATACAGTTCATGCTAGAAAACCAAAGAATTTACATAATCTGGAGGCTTTTTGCCAAGAGGAATGGGCAGCTTTACCACATAGTAAAATAAAGGGCCTCATTCACAACTATCACAAAAGACTGCAAGCCATCATTGATGCAAGAGGGGTCAATACACAATATTAAGAACTAAAGGTATGCATACATTTGAACAGGATAATTTTATTATTTCCTTTATTGCTTTGGGTTTTTAATGATCATTCTTTCTGTCATGCTTAATCGTTTAATTAAAAACACATTAAAATGGATGTGTTTTGTATGACCACTCATTTTTTCTTAAAATGGTTTATATCTTACAAATTCTGCAGGGATATGTAAACGTATGAGTACAACTGTAACTCTAGGAGCTGGGGTATATATATATAAATTAATGCTTTACCTTTTATGGTTTTATGGTTTACTGCTACTTTAAGGATCCTGAGGGTGTTATGTTATCCTGGGAGGTATGTAATTTTGGTAAATCTGTTACCCTGGTTAATGTGTATGGACCCATTAGTAATTTGGT
Organism: Rhinatrema bivittatum; assembly: GCF_901001135.1. Lineage (NCBI taxonomy): Eukaryota > Metazoa > Chordata > Amphibia > Gymnophiona > Rhinatrematidae > Rhinatrema > Rhinatrema bivittatum. The sequence continues at coordinate 563,836,083 of NC_042616.1, forward strand.
GGACTTTTATCATTCTCGCTTTCAGAATATTCATATCTTTTATTACTCCTCATTTGATCCTAGATGGCAACTGGAATGTTTCTGTTAATCTAAACTGGATAGATCTAGTTCATTTCCTCAGCCAGGTTCTCCTAGAAGCTTGCAGACGTGTGTGCAAATGTTTCTTTTGCAGGATATTTGGAGGTCACAGAACCCAAGTAGCTACGTCTAAACTTTTTTCTCACCGCATCATTGGGCATACAGAATGGGCTATTTTTTATGTGTGCAGATTTTATTGACAAGGGTTGAGTACTGTGACATACTGCCCTGCTATTTATCTGATCATCACCTGGTATTTGTGACAGTTTCCTTTTTAGACAGGGATAGCAGTAGAGGGAAATGGAAACAATCTTTTTATTCTTGGGAACAAGGGCTTGGCCAAATGGCTAGGGAGACCATTGCTGATTTTAATTTCCCCAACCTGATAGGTGCTTTTAACCCACTGTTTCTTTGGGAAACTTTAAATATTCTTAGGGGTCATATTATAGTATTTACCAGCCAATTGAATAAGCTGAGTCTATTGGAACAGGCATGTCTTCTGACTAGGCTAAAAGATTTAGATATTAGTCATAAACAAGAAGGTTCACAGAAAATTTATAAAAAGCTGGTTTTGATAATAGATGAATTAAACACTCTTTAGAACCGACTGAGAAATATTTGAGACATGGTAGAAAGAAATCCTATGAGAGCGGGAACAAGCCTGGATTCCTACTAGCCAGACTGGTTGGAAATCAGGGCATTTCGACAATGACATTAAAGGTTATGAATAGCTGTGGTGAGGTTTAGTATTACTATTTGTAATTTATGGGTAGTTTTTGGAATCATTTTGAGGCCCTATACTCAGACCTAGGGGATGTTAATGAGAATATGATTGAGAAGTTTTTAAACTCTGTGCAACTACATTGTTTATCTGCTGAGGCTCCACAACATCTAGCTGCACAAGTTACATTCTTATTTATTTATTTATTTAAGAGTTTATAAGCCTCAGATCCAAAGGTCTATGCAATGTACATGTTAAAAACATACAGAAGAATCAAAACATAAAAACATAATATAAAGTAGTAAAATATAAAACAAATACACTAATGTATAAACAATGATAAACTATAAAACTAAATAACCAGAACATAAAACATAAGACTTAATATAAAATAATAAAAAATTAGACACAGTAACAAACTGAAATTCAACTTAGAGAGAGTTATTCATAAGTCTGCTTGAATAAATTAGTTTTCAGGCTTTTCTTATAGGTGGAAAACATAATCTCAATTCTTAAAGACTGAGGAAGGGAGATCCATAACAATGCTCCAGCAGTAGAGAAAGTACATTCTCTGCTCAGATAAATGTGCCAATTTTATTGAGGGAATGTCTAATAGGTTTTTGCTTCCAGACTTGATTGCCTGAAGGGTGATAAATTTAAAGCAATGAACTGATAGCCTCAAGGGCATCAGAGCCAAAGGCATTGAGTATTAATTTTATGAGCACTTTAAATATGATATGGAAGTGAACTAGGAGCCAGTATAAAGAATGGAGAATAGATGTAATATGTTCTGTAAGCCTAAAACCAGAGATAATAAAGGCCACTGCATTTTGCAGCATTTGGATAGCTTTAGTAGTAGAAGCTGGTAGATCAAAGTAAATTTAGTTGAAGTAGTCAATACAATTTAAAACTGAAGATTGTACTGCAGATCTGAAAATAGGAGAAGGAAGCAATAATTTCAGTTTGTTTAACTGTTGGAGTTTGAAAACCCCAAACTTGACCACATTCCTGATTTGAGGTCAAAAGGACAGAGATTGGTCATAAAGAACATCCTCAAATGTTTGGCTGTAAAATAGAGTTTTGGTCCAGATGGATATCCGGTGGACTTTTAATGACATTTGTTTTAGCAGACTTTGCTCCGTAATTTAAGATTTGTTTAATTATTTGGAAAATTCTGCTCCAAACCATCTCCCAGTTATTTACTGGATGCCATTATTACATTGTTTAATAAGAAGGGCAGAAACCCGTTAGAGTGCAGTGCATACTGCATACAGACCCTTATTGAATAATGCTAATATGAAGGCTCTTGCTAAAATACTACAGCTTAGAATAGAGCACATAATTCCAGTTTTTGTTCACCCTGAACAAACTAGTTTCAATAAAGGCTGGTCATCCATTAAAAGTACAAGGAGACATTTCAATATTATTCACTTAGGGGCAGATTTTTTAAAAATACGCGAGCGCGTACTTTTGTTTGCGCTCCAGGCGCAAACAAAAGTACGCTGGATTTTAGTAGATACGCGCGGAGCCGCGCGTATCTGCTAAAAACCTGGATCGGCGCACGCAAGGCTATCGATTTTGTATAGCCGGCACGCGCCGAGCCACGCAGCCTACCCCCGTTTCCTCCAAGGCCGCTCCGAAATCGGAGCGGCCTTGGAGGGAATCCTCTAACGCCCTCCCCTCACCTTCCCCTCCCTTCCTCTACCTAACCCACCCGCCCGGCCCTGTCTACACCCCCCTCTTACCTTTCTCCGGGGATTTACGCCTCCCGGAGGGAGGTGTAAATCCCCACGCGCCAGCGGGCCTCCTGCGCGCCGGGCCGCGACCTGGGGGTGGGTACGGAGGGCGCGGCCACACCCCCGGACCGCCCTGGGCCGTAGCCACGCCCCTGTACCTGCCCCCAAAACGCTGCCGACATGCCCCGAAAACGCCGTGACGACCCGGACCGCCCCCGACACGCCCCCCTTGGAGAACCCCGGGACTTACGTGAGTACCGGGGCTCTGCGCGCGCCGGTAGGCCTATGTAAAATAGGCGCACCGGCACGCAGGGCCCTGCTCTCGTAAATCCGGGCGGATTTACGCGAGCAGGGCTCTTAAAATCCGCCCCTTAGCTAAAAGCTATAGAAAATACCTGGGCTTTCTTCTTTCTCTACTTGTGGACAAAGCTTTTGATCAGCTTTTTGTTAATATATGTTTACTATGCTCTGGAATCCAGGATCATGGCTTCACATGCATTGGGAATGTACCGTAGTATGAGAATCGTGGTTGGAACTGGAGAGGGAAGCTCGGTCAATTACTAGTTGTCTTTTTCAGTCTTGGGACAGTATGTTTACTTAAGAACATAAGAACATGCCATACTGGGTCAGACCAAGGGTCCATCAAGCCCAGCATCCTGTTTCCATCAGTGGCCAATCCAGGCAATAAGAACCTGGCAAGTACCCAAAAACTAAGTCTATTCCAAGTTACCATAGCTAGTAATAGCAGTGGCTATTCTCTAAGTCAACTTAATTAATAGCAGGTAATGGACTTCTCCTCCAAGAACTTATCCAATCCTTTTTTAAACACAGCTATACTAACTGAACTAACCACATCCTCTGGCGACAAATTCCAGAGTTTAATTGTGCATTGAGTGAAGAAGAACTTTCTCCGATTACTTTTAAATGTGCCACATGCTAACTTCATGGAGTGCCCCCTAGTCTTCTATTATCTGAAAGACTAAATAACCAATTCACATCTACCCATTCTAGATCTCTCATTATTTTAAACACCTCTATCATATCCCCCCTCAGCCGTCTCTTCTCCAAGCTGAAAAGTCCTAACCTCTCTAGTCTTTCCTCATAGGGCAGCTGTTCCATTCCCCTTATCATTTTGGTTGCCCTTCTCTGTACCTTCTCCATCGCAACTATATCTTTTTTGAGATGTGGCGACCAGAATTGTACACAGTATTCAAGGTGGGGTCTTACCATGGAGCGATACAAAGGCATTATGACATTTTCCGTTTTATTCACCATATCCTTTCTAAAAATTTCCAACATTCTGTTTGTTTTTTTGACTGCCGCAGCACACTGAACCGATGATTTCAATGTGTTATCCACTATGACGCCTAGATCTCTTTCTTGTGTGGTAGCACCTAATATGGAACCTAAAATTGTGAAACTATAGCATGGGTTGTTTTTCCCTATATGCATCACCTTGCACTTATCCACATTAAATTTCATCTGCCATTTTGATACCTAATTTTCCAGTCTTTCAAGGTATTCCTGCTATTTATCACAATCTGCTTGTGATTTCACTCTGAACAATTTTGCATCATCTGCAAATGTGATTACCTCACTCGTATTATATTCCAGATCATTTATAAATATACTAGACGTTAAGCCCGTAACAACGGGCTACATTAAAAAAAAATTTTTGGTCCATTTCTTCCCCCCCCCCCTCATTCTCCCCTCATGCTTTATTCTCCCTCCCACCTCCCTCCTCTAGTCTCCCTCCCTCCTCCCCTCAGTCACTCCCTCCTCCTCTCTCCCCTCCCCTTCCGGATAGCACAAATGGAACATCTTCGGGGGAGGTCCCTCGCGTGCCGCTACTGCGCCTTGCCACCGCTGCTGGTCCTTGCCGCCGCTCCTCCCAGCGCCATTTTTTGTTATGGGCAAGCTCTGGCCGACGTGCTCGCCCGCGCATGCGCGGTAGAGTTGCTCTCTACTGAGCATTTGCGGCACGTCGGTCCGGGCTCCCTTATCTAGTAGATTGAAAAGTAAGGGTCCCAATACAGATCCCTGAGGCACTCCACTGCCCACTCCCTCCCACTGAGAAAATTGTGCATTTAATCCTACTCTCTGTTTCCTGTCTTTCTATATGTTCTTTGATTTTGATGCTTAGAACACTTTCCACTATTTTTCCTGGCACTGAAGGCAGGCTAACCGGTCTGTAGTTTCCCGGATCGCCCCTGGAGCCCTTTTTAAATATAGGGGTTATATCAGCTATCCTCCAGTCTTCAGACACAATGGATGATTTTTTTTTTTTAACTTTCTTTATTCCAGGAACATGCCAATACAGCCAATAACATAGTACAAGAGAACACGAAAATAGTGCACATCCCTTCAGGTTTTTAAACTTTTCAACCTCCCCCCCCCCCCCCATCCCATCCAACCCACCCACCCTGGCCTAAACAGAGATTCCTGTAAAAGAAAGATAAGGTTGTAGTTAATACACTTTGGGTAATCTCCTATATAGTTACTGAGATCTAAAAGAAGCATTTACTCCTATGTCTTTAACACTGCCTGGGAGGAGAAAGAAATATAGACATTGTATCAACAGTTGTAAAAGTATGCAAGATGCCAAATCATGCCGTTAATAGACCCCCCTGTCCCGAAAAAAAGTTCAGTTCTTCCGTTGCCCGGCGTCCATGTCCATGGGAGCCAGCGCTTGGATAGTCCCGGGTAAAGAGGAGTAGTAGTCTCCCCAAATGTCTCTGAAGTAACATTTTTTTTCCTCTGGGAAAACTGCTTGTACTTGGAACCATATTCCAGTTGGTAAAGTTCTGTCATGAGACTGGACCACAGTGCTTCCGAGGGTGGCTCCGCCTCAAGCCAGTGCAACAAAATGCATTTCTTAACAATGAGACAGGTTTTAGACATTATCAACATTAATACTGCATTCTCCAATATCATTATTCAAAAGGCAGAAAGAGCAGGACCAAAGTACAGTCATATGGAAAAGCCTAGATAGTCTGCCCCGTATCGCTTCCCAAAAAGAGCAGATCACTGGACATTCCCACAAGCAGTGAATAAACGAGGTTATAGGCTGAGCGCACTTTCGACAAGCAGGAGACTCAGCCAGCCCCATCTTATAAGCACGTGCTGGGGAATATATGATACGGTGAAAAATTCTTTGCTGCATGTCTCGAAAAGACACATTTCCAGACACTTTATAAATCGCAGAATAGGAATGTTTAAGCATAGAAATGTCCATGTCTTCTCCACAGTCTCTGGACCACTTCGGAGCTAAGTTGGAATATGTGCCATACTGACGAGACGAGCAAAAAAAAGCATATAAACAAGAGAGGGATCCCTTCTTATCTTGTATACACTTTAGCAGGTCATTGAAACTTACACTATCAATGGGGTCCCCAGTATCAGCAAACAGTTTCTGGATATTGGCCCTCAGGTGGATGATTTTAATGATAGGTTACAAATTTTTACTAATAGGCCTGAAATTTCATTTTTAGTTCTTTAGAACCCTGGGGTGTATACCATCCGGTCCAGGTGATTTACTACTTTTCAGTTTATCAATCAGGCCTACCACATCTTTTAGGTTCACCGTGATTTGGTTCAGTCCACCTGAATCATTACCCATGAAAACCTTCTCCGGAACAGGTATCTCCCCAACATACTCTTTAGTAAACACTGAAGCAAATAAATCATTTAATCTTTCCGCGATGGCCTTATCCTCTCTAAGTGTCCCTTTAACCCCTTGATCATCTAACGGTCCAACTGACTCCCTCACAGGCTTTCTGCTTCAGATATATTTTAAAAAGTTTTTACTGTGAGTGTTTGCCTCTACAGCCAACTTATTTTCAAATCCTCTCTTAGCCTGTCTTATCAATGTCTTACATTTAACTTGCCAACGCTTATGCATTATCCTATTTTCTTCTGATGGATCCTTCTTCCAATTTTTGAATGAAGATCTTTTGGCTAAAATACCTTCTTTCACCTCCCCTTTTAACCATGCCGGTAATCGTTTTGCCTTCTTTCCACCTTTTTTAATGTATTGAATACATCTGGACTTTGCTTCTCGGATGGCATTTTTTTAACAATGACCACGCCTCTTGTACACTTTTTACCTTTGTACCTGCTCCTTTCAGTTTTTTTCCTTACAATTTTTCTCATTTTATCAAAGTTTCCCTTTTGAAAATTTAGCATGAGAGCTGTGGATTTGCTTATTGTCCCCATTCCAGTCACTAATTCAAATTTGATCATATTATGATCACTATTGCCAAGCGGCCCCACCACCGTTACCTCTCTTACCAAATCCTGTCCTCCACTGAGAATTAGATCTAAAATGTCTCCCTCTCTTGTCAGTTCCTGGACCAATTGCTCCATAAAAATTTCATTTATTCCATCCAGGAACTTTATATCTCTAGCATGTACCGATGATACATTTACCCTGTCAATATTAGGGTAATTGAATTCTCCCATTATTACCACACTACCAATTTGGTTAGCTTCCCTGATTTCTCTTACCATTTCACTATCAGACTCACCATCTTGACCAGGAGGACGGTAGTATACTCCTATAACTATCGTCTTCCCCGACATACAAGGGATTTCTACCCATAAAGAATCAGTTGTGCATTTAGTCTCATGCAGGATGTTTATTCTCTTGGACTCTATGCCATCCTGGACATAAAGCGACACATCGCCTCCTGGGTGCTCCTCTCTGTCATTGCGATATAGTTTGTATCCCGGTATAGCACTGTCCCATTGGTTGTCCTCCTTCCACCATGTCTCTGAGATGCCAATTAAGTCTATGTCATCATTCACTGTTATACATTCTAATTCTCCCATCTTACTTCTTAGACTTCTGGCATTAGCATACAAACATTTCAAAGTTTGTTTTTTGTTTGTATTTTCATTCTGCTTTTTAATTGATAGGGATAAGTTAGAATACTTTAGCTCAGCTGAGTTTTTATTTACAGGCACTTGGACTACTTTTTCTTATAATTGGAACCTCACTGTCAGGATGCCCTAATTCTAATGCATCATTAGTATCCTTTGAAGATATGTCTCTCCGAACTATGCGCTGCTGAGTGACTGTCGCCTTTCCCCTTTGTTCTAGTTTAAAAGCTGCTGTATCTCCTTTTTAAAAGTTAGCACCGGCAGTCTGGTTCCACCCTGGTTAAGGTGGAGCCCATCCCTTCGGAAGAGACTCCCCCTTCTCCAAAAGGTTCTACAGTTCCTAACAAAACTGAATCCCTCTTCTTTGCACCATCGTCTCATCCACACATTGAGACTCTGGAGCTCTGCCTGCCTCTGGGGACCTGCGCGTGGAACAGGGAGCATTTCAGAGAATGCTACTCTGGAGGTTCTGCATTTAAGCTTTCTACCTAAGAGCCTAAATTTGGCTTCCAGAACCTCCCTCTCACATTTTCCTATGTCGATGGTGCCCACATGTACCATGACAGCCGGCTCCTCCTCAGCACTGTCTAAAATCTTATCTAGGTGACATGTGAGGTACACCACCTTTGCACCAGGTAGGCATGTTATCAGGCAATCCTCATACCCACCAGCCATCCAGCTGTCTACATTCCTAATAATCGAATCACCAGCTATGACGGCCAACCTAACCCTTCCCTCCTGGGCAGTAGGCCTTGGGGAGATATCCTCGGTGCGAAAGGACAATGCATCACCTGGAGAGCAGGTCCTTGCTACAGGAACCTTTCCTGCTGCATCAGGTTGATGCTCTCCAATCATGAGACCTTCTTCCTCCAAGGCAGCACCAGGGCTGCCAGTCTGAAGTTGGGAGTTGGCTACTATGTCCCTGAAGGTCTCATCTATATACCTCTCTGTCTGCATCAGCTCCTCCAGGTCTGCCACTTTAGCCTCCAGAGTTCGGACTCGTTCTGTGAGAGCCAGGAGCTCATTGCATTGCATGCACATGTACAATTTCTCACCGGCGGGTAAAAAATCATACATGTGACACTCGATGCAAAAGACTGGGAAGCCCCCCTCTTGCTGCTGGACTGCTACCTTCATCTCAAATTTGTTCAGTTCCTATTTAAGTTTTAGGTTGCTATGGGAGTAGGAATGTGTCTAATTAATGTCCTTTAAATGTATTAGTGAATTCACTATGGGGTAGATTTGCAAAGGGGTACGCGATTAAGATACGCGTGTACCCCCCGAAAACCTACCCCAAACACCCCCTGCACGCGCTGAGCCTATTTTGCATAGGCTTGGCGGTGCACGCAAGCCCCGGGACGCGCGTAAGCCCCGGGGCTTGCATGGAGGGGCGTGTCGGGGGCATGTCGGGAGTGACGCATCATTTCGGGGGCGTGTAGGGAGTGACGCGGCGTTTCGGGGGCGTGTCCGGGGGCGTGGTTCCAGCCTGGGGGCATTCCGGGGGTGTGACAGCGGCCCCTGGACCAGCCCCCGGACGGGAACATGGAGCGCGGCAGCCGGCCCGGCGCGCGTAAAGTTATGCCTGCTGGAAGCAGGCGTAACTTTCGGGCTAGAGCTAGGGGGGAGGTTTAGATAGGGCCGGGGGGGTGGGTTAGGTAGGGGAAGGGAGGGGAAGGTGAGGGGAGGGCGAAGGAAAGTTCCCTCCGAGGCCGCTCCGATTTCAGAGCGGCCTCGGAGGGAACGGAGGCAGGCCTCCTCTTTTAACTATTGCTTTTCATTAGAAGACGAAACCTAGCATGGAAAATTGGAGGAATACTGTGGTAGAGTTTGCAGAGATAGAGAGGATTATTATGCCTGACGGGATAAACCAGCCTATTATAATCAATTTTGGGGACCCTACTAGAACTGGAAAAAAAAGTTATCTGCATCTTAGCAGACTTTATTTATTATGGCACAGGAGTTTGTTATCTCTCAATTTGTATTTCTTATTTCTATGCTTATGTCCATACGTCCCTCTTTATGTTTATGCAGTTGAATCTGCATGATTTGAAAAAAAAAAAACCCTACATATTTACGAAGCTTACCACAGCATTTAACAGGCATTTAACTAGCTTCCAAATCCCCCCTCCCCCTCTCCTCAATCAGGTTTTCACCATGTATACTGAATGCCCGCTTTACCTTGACACTTGCCACCGCCTCACGCTACTTAAAATATTGATTATATGACTTGTAATTAGTTTTGCACTGTTATGTTTCTCCTGCTTTATTTCTTTGTATTAGTTATATGACAACTTACTTCTGCCTTTACATTATGCATATTATATTCACATCTCCCAGTTTGCTGTTCCCTGTTTTTTGTAACTGATTTCTCTGTGTTGTTCCCCCTTGTTCGATGTAAACCGGCATGATATCCCTGACGAATGTCGGTAAAGAAAAGCCTTAAATAAATAAAGAAAGAAAATAAAGTGAAAGTTGTGATCTTTGCCAAAGGTCACTTGACTGGAAACCCAGAAGAAGGTATGAAAATCATCTTAAAATATCTTAAGTGGAAAAGGTTGGAAATAATGGCTTCTCTACAAAGGATATGGTGGTGGTAGGGAATTTGCTGTTTTTTCTGCTAAGGATGGGGTGGATGATCTTTGCAAGAGAAATGTATTAGTGCTGAGAGAAACAGAGTCAATATTCAAAAGAACTAAGCACCTCACTTAGGGGTAGATTTTCAAAGGGATATGGGGCGGATTTTAAAAGGACTGCGTGCGTAAATCCTTCCGGGATTTACGCGCGAGATTTCGAAAGCCCCGGGATGCGCGTAAGTCCCGGGGCTTTCGAAAAGGGGCGGGAGGGGGCGTGTCCGGGGGTGTTCCCGAAATGACGCGGCGTTTCAGGGGCGGGCCCGGGGGCATGGCGCCGGCCCGGGGGCGTGGTCGAGGCCTCCGGACCAGCCCCCGGGACCGGAGGACGGAGCGGGGCTGCCGGCCAGCGCGCGCAAAGGTAGGGGGGGTTTAGATAGGGCCGGGGGGGGGGTTAGGTAGAGGAAGGGAGGGGAAGGTGGGGGGAGGGCAAAGGAAAGTTCCCTCCGAGGATGCTCCGAAATTGCAGCGGCCTCGGAGGGAACAGGCAGCGCGCGCTGGGCTCGGCGCATGCAGGTTGCACAAATGTGCACCCCCTTGCGCGAGCCGAGCCCGGATTTTATAAGATACGCGCGGCTACGCGCGTATCTTATAAAATCCAGCGTACTTTTGTTCGCGCCTGGTAAGCGAACAAAAGTACGCGATCGCGTATTTTTTAAAGATCTACCCCTAGGGGCAGATTTTAAAAGGAGCGCGAATAGGCCTACTTTTGTTTGCGCTCAGGCACAAACAAAAGTACGCTGGATTTTAGTAGATACGCGCGGAGCTGCGCATATCTACTAAAAAACCTGGATCGGCGCGCGCAAGGCTATGGATTTTGTATAGCCGGCGCGCGCCAGCTATACAAAATCCATAGCCTTGCGCGCGCAGATCCAGTTTTTTAGCAGATATGCGCGGCTCCGCGTGTATCTGCTAAAATCCAGCGTACTTTTGTTTGCGCCTGGAGCGCAAACAAAAGTAGGCCTATTCGCGCTCCTTTTAAAATCCGCCCCTTTGTCGGGGGATTTACGCCTCCCAGAGGGAGGCGTAAATCCCCGCGCGCCAGCGGGCCTCCTGCGCGCCGGGCCGCGACCTGGGGGCGGGTACGGAGGGCGCGGCCACGCCCCAGGACCGCCCCGGGCCATAGCCACGCCCCCGTACCCGCCCCCAAAACGCTGCCGACACGCCCCGAAAACGCAGTGCGGTTCGGGCCCGCCCCCGACACGCCCCCCAACACGCCCCCTCCGAAAACCCCGGGACTTACGCGAGTCCCGGGGCTCTGCGTGCGCCGGTAAGCCTATGTAAAATAGGCTTACCGGCGAGCAGGGCTCTGAAAATCCGCTCCCATGTGCGTAACCCCGAAAACCTGCCCCTGCACGCAAGCCCCAGGACGCGCATATGTCCCGGGGCTTTCAAAAAAGGGCGGGATCGTGGGCATGGCACCGATCCGGGGGCTGTCTGGGGTGGTCCAGGTGCAGGTCCGAGGCCTCTGGCACAGTGGCTGTGCCGGGGGATGGTGCACCGGACGGCTGCCGGCTCGTGCAAAATACGTCTGGCAGAGGCAGGCATAAAAAGTTTAACAAGGTAGGGGGGATTTAGGTAGGGCTGGGGGGGGGTTAGATAGGGGAAGGGAGGGAAAGGTGGAGGGAAAGATGGAGGGAAAGGTGGAGGGGAGCGGAAGAAAAGTTCCCTCCGAGGCCATTCGCGCACAAATGTACCCCGCTTGCGCTTCTCTTAAAATCTACCCCAGTGTGACTGATACATTGAAAGGCGGCCAAATTTGAAAACATGATTTCAAGAGCTAAAATTGCCAACAGAACACACTTCCATGTGAAAACATGCAATAAATGATTTTAGCATGCAAACATTTGCATTTTAAAATTTTGTCATACTATGTATGGCTATACAAAATAAGTAATGGGCTGCATAATTTTGCAAAGCAGCTCATTAGCTATGTTAGCATAGCTAAATTGCAAAAATGTGCAAAATACATTTTTCTGCAAAATGTATTTACACTTCAAAGACGCAATTGTTTTGCATTATAATCCATAATTTCATACCAACTTTAATGCAAAACAATTGCCACAAACCTGACTTGCATACCTTGCATTACTAGACCATTCTTTTGCAATCATCCATAGCATTAATACTTGGGCTTTTTAAAGATTTGGGTGCCTAGATATGAGTAAATGAAAATTTCCCCTTTCTGAGAACCTATGTTTAGATGAAGGTCCCAATGTACTTTCTAAGTGCCCTACTGACAGGGATCTATTCCCTGCCCATCCCAGAACTGTCTCCCACTCTCTAGCCCCATTCGAACTAATCCCCATTCATAATTCTGGTTCTAAATAGGGACTGGTCCCTTCTTTGACCATGCAGGGAATAATTAAATAGTAACACAGGTAGATTTGATCCACCACTAGCATCTGGAAAAATGTCTCAATGGAGTTGTGAGGAGGTAATGATACTTCCTTTTGCTTCTGGGAAAGGTATATGTAGATGGGTTGGAGTGTGAGAAGTTGGGATGCAGTTCTGGGATGGGAAGGAGAGGGGTCCTGTTATGTGGGGAATTTTGAAACCATATGGACCTCTGTGGTTGTGGAGGGAGAGAGATCCCAGACTCTAAATATTTTTATGGGCATTTCAGGGTGGAGGGGATGTGCAGACAAGATGGGTCATATGGTCTTTTTCTGTAATCATGTTTCTATGTTTCTATGAATGGTAGCATTCACCAAAAAATTGGGACTTCAGGACTGGGGTAGGTGAGCATGAGATTGGACTCTAAGGGTTTCTGAGAATGACTTACTAGGCTAGCATAGATGTTCAATGCAAATTGATTAAGTTCAGGATTTATCATTCCATTATAAATATAGTGCAATGATGAGCTACAGCTAGAAAAGAGGCGGAGGTGATGGTGTGCACCTGGCCGCATCGTGGCTGTGCGTATTCGCCCGCCGCAGTTGCAGCGCACACTATTGCCCCATAGTGCCCAGTGGTACCAGAAACATTTTTCCTAACCCCACCTAAACCCCTCCCCTTTCCCTCATTTAAATTGTATCATTGCAATGTGGTCGTTATCACATGCGTTAGGGCGTTATCACATGCAATAAGACCCTAATGCATATGATAATGGCCTATCCCATTTTGAAAAATGACCCTGTAAATCTGTTTAAGTTTTAACTGGCTAGATTCATGTGAATTTTCAGCTGAAAACCTAGTCAGTTAGGTTTGTCAAAATTTACCTAAAAGTAACTGGGCAAATTTACCCAGTAATCTTAGCTACTCATCTAGTCTTTGAAAACTGACTTTATGGTGATTGGGGATTGATAATCTTGCTATTGGAATTAGCAGATGTCAAGAGTCAAGAAAATGAAGGATTTTACTTCAGTGTAAGAGACCGAGTTATATTGACTGCATTTCATTATTATACATATTTTTTTGGCCTAACTTGTAATTTTCAGTGATTTATATTGCTGATTGGTGCCTACAGTGAGCTAGATTTGTGGAGGATGAGGGGGTGGAGGGTAGAGTCTATTGTGAGAGAGAGGTTCATCATTATTCTGCTTCCTGGCCACATCATCAGGTTGTTTTTATTCTGAATTTGTTTTTCAGATCATGCCTGTTTCATATGAACAGTAGTATAGCTGTAGATGCATTTGGCAGGCACAAATATGCTGAGATCACCAGATCAAAATGTTTACCACTATACTGGCACTCTCTGCTTTTTTCAGTTTATGTATAGGTAAATTGTGTTTTTATTAAAATGAGGGCCTATATATGTTATATGTTGTTAATGGATAGTGGACTGGGTTATGAATTCAGTGCTTTTTATTCAATTGTACTTACTATTTGAACCTATTTCTTTGTTTTTTTCTCACTCTCTCATCTCTCCCTCTCTCCCTCTCTCTCTCACACACACACACACACAAACACACGTTTCTCTCTCACACACAAACATGTTTTCTCTTTCACACATACATATATATGCTTTCTCTCACAATCACCTGCTTCATCACATGCATGCACACTTTCTGTCTCACAAATACATATATATGCTTTCTCTCACAAACACATGCACACTTGCTTTCACACACACACACACACACACACACATACTCTTTATTTCTCTCACACAAACATGCTTTCTCTCTCACACACTTTTTTCTCTCTCACACACACATGCTTTAAGAACATAAGAACATAAGAAATTGCCAGACTGGATCAGACCAAGGGTCCATCAAGCCCAGCATCCTTTTTGCAACAGTGGCCAAACCAGGCTACAAGTACCAGGCAAGTACCAAAACACAAATAGATCCCATGCTACTGATGCCAGTAATAGCAGTGGCTATTCTCTAAGTCAACTTGATTAAAAGCAGTTAATGGACTTCTCCAAGAACGTATCTAATCCTTTTTTAAACCCAGCCACACTAGATGCACTAATCACATCCTCTGACAACAAATTCCAGAGCTTAATTGTGTGTTGAGTGAAAAATAATTTTCTCGTATTAGTTTTACATATGCTACTTACTAACTTTATGGAGTGCCCCCTAATCTTTCTATTATCCGAAAGTGTAAATAACCGATTCACATTTACCCATTCTAGACCTTTCATGATTTTAAAGACCTCTATCATATCTCCCCTCAGCTGTCTCTTCTCTAAGCTGAACAGCCTTAACCTCTTTAGCTTTTCCTCATGGGGGAGCTGTTCCATCCCCTTTATCATTTTGGTTGCCCTTCTCTGTACCTTCTCCATCGCAAATATATCTTTTTTGAGATGCAGCGACTGGAATTATATTCAAGGTGCGGTCTCACCATGAAGCGATGCAGAGGCATTATGACATTTTCCATTTTATTTACCATTCCCTTATAATTCCTAACATCCTGTTTGCTTTTTTAACTGCTATAGCACACTGAGCTGATGATTTCAATATATTATCCACTATGACGACTAGATCTTATTCTCACATTATACACACACACATATGCACACATTTTCTCTCTCACATACACATGCTTTCTTACACAGGTGGGGGCCTCTTAGTCTCATTCCTTCCTTTCTCTGGCTGCCAGCCTGATGAGTTCTGCCAGTAGCTTGTTTCAGCCTCTCTCTCTCTCTCTTTCTCTCTCTCTCTCTCTCTTGTTCCAGGCCTGGCTTAGCAATGGTGAAGATCATAGTGCTGGAGAGTAGGGATGCGAATCGTTTTTTGACGATTTAAAATATCGTCCGATATATTTTAAATCGTCAAAAATCGTTAGAGGCAATATTTAATAGGAATTCCCCCGATTTATCGTCGAAAATCGTAAATCGGGGGAAGGGGGAGGGGAAGGGGGAGGGCGGAAAAACCGGCACACTAAAACATCCATAAAACCCACCCCCTACCCTTTAAAATAAATCCCGCATCCTCCCGAACCCCCCCAAAATGTCTTAAATTACCTGGGGTCCAGTGGGGGGGGTCCCGTTGTGATCTTCCACTCTCAGGCGTCAGGCAATATGGCCGGCCATTTTAAGGAAAATGGCGCCGGCCATATTGCTGTACAGCAAAATGGCGCCGACCGTACGGCAACACGATTTGAATGCAGGAGGTCGTTCCCGGACCCCCGCTGGACTTTTGGCAAGTCTTGTAGGGGTCAGGAGGCCCCCCAAGCTGGCCAAACATCCCTGGGGGTCCAGCGGGGGTCCGGGAGTGATCTCCTATGCTCGTGACGTTGGGGAACAGGAACCAAAATGGCGCCGGCGCTACCTTTGCCCTGTCATATGACAGGACAAAGGTAGCGCCGGCGCCATTTTCTATCAACGCGCCCGACGCCCGAGAGTGGAAGATCACAACGGGACCCCCCCACTGGACCCCAGGTAATTTAAGACATTTTGGGGGGGTTCAGGAGGGTGGGGGATTTATTTTAAAGGGTCGGGGTGGGTTTTAGGGTTGTTTTAGTGTGCCGGTTTTCCCGCCCTCCCCCGATTTACGATTTACATGATATTTAAAAACACAAAACCGTGACAATCTGATTCCCTCCCCCCCCCCCAGCCGAAATCGATCGTTAAGACGATCGATCACACGATACACATCTCTACTGGAAAGCAGAGGTTGGTTGTCAATAGCAGAAGCCTGTTCTGCCACTCATCCCCATTTGCTGACCCTGAGTCATGTTAGAAGCTGTCAGGACTTGCACGTCCTCCATGCTAATCTCTTGCTTCACAAGGTTAGCTTAGAGCAAGTACAAGCCCTGCCAGTTGTGAATATTGCAAGATCCACACATGAGGAAGGAAGAGTGGCAGAACAGGATCTCCTTTTTCCAGGTTAGGTCATATGGGGTCTGCAAGGTCCACACCTTGAAAGAAACATTGACACTTTCTTAAGAGGGAAAGTATATCCTCATTTTTGATGGACCACAGGGATTCTAGCCTTCTCCCATTTTTGCACCACTCCCACTACTGGCTTCATAAGTGTTCCACCCCGTGCAATTGCACGGCCTGTACACTCGATGCCAGGCCTGGTTGCAATAGACTTGTCTGTAAGCACATTTTTAAATGGAAACTGCTCCACAGATTTTCCCTTTGAAAATCTATGTCAAGCAGGGACAGTTTTTACCACTTTGAAGCAAGTGCAAAGAATGCACATGAAATTACAAAGATTTGAAAATGAAATATCCGCATGTCCTTTCACTCCCTAACTTCGTCCCATTTTTTCACACGAGTAAAAGTGTATGTGCTGTGAAAGACCATGCCTTCGTTGACACACACAGAGGAGGTCAATTTTCAAAGGGGCTTTTATATTAGATAAACAAGCATTTACTCATGTAAAAAAGTTTTAAATAGTGTCCCATAAAGTTTAAGCAGACCCAGAAGGAGGAGATGCCAAACAATGCAGACTTGTTACTTTAAAGTCTTAATGATTAGCTGTTTTCACCTGCTTGGAAGCAGTAACTGCAAGGTTTTGTTTTCCTTCTAATTGTTTGCATTCCTGAATTGGTTTGGAGACTTACAATGGGCTAGTCAAATTGAAAAGAAAGGCTAGAATCTTTGTATTGACTGATAATATTTAGCCATGAATAATGCATGCATTTATCATTCGACAAAAATTCATGGAGAATGTAGCTGGGAACTTCAGAGAGATCTGCAGTGACCTCATTTATTAAATGGAAAATAAACTCTAAGTAAAGGAGTAAATGCTTTTTGAAGTTCATTCAAAGTTTCACAAGGCGTAGTACTTTAACTAATTCAGTCTGGAGGTGAGCAGCAAAGAGAGTGTTCATGATAGAAGAATTCTGTGGGAAAAAGAAAGAGAAGTCTAGGCCGCACAAAAAAAAAAAAAGAGTAATAAATAAATCAATAAATAGAACAAAGTAAACATCAAAATAATATACTGTTTCCTTTTTAGATATTAAAACCACCTTGCAAAATTTTTGGATTCAAATATAACCACCTGAAATGTACCTGTGTGCTTTTTGCAAAATATAATGAAAGAATCTTTTTTCCATAGGCAGAATTAGAAAAAAAAGTTATTTTTCCACCTCCAGCCAGCAGTTTTCTCCACTCCTTTGGGCTTCTAGCTGAATTTCTACTGGGCTTTGCAATCATGAGCCTCCATTCACAGCAACTTGGGATTTCACAGCTCTGCTCCCCAACACATGCACACACACAAACACACACCATATTTTGATATTCTCCTCACAAATTAACCCAACAATCATCAAGATTCTCTTCAGTCACTTGAAACAATCTATGGAAACCACTAGAATCTGGCTAATATTGGGCTAACAAAGTGTCTGTGGCAGGATAAGAGATACTTCTGAATTCTACTTTCAAAGCATCACCAGTCCCACTTAGCCTGGAGAAGAAGACCTGACACTGGAACTGAACAGTAGCCCTTTATATAACTGTGCATGCTACTTTCCAATCTACTGAACTACTGGCCCAACCCATGAAAATCCTTTCTGAATAAGACCCAGTTTTTCTCTTTTATATTTGTCTTTACCCCTTTGTGCCCTCAGCCATTTCTGCTGCACTTTTTCATCACCAGGTAGTCTTGCCCAGGCAGCACAAAAAATCCTTTGTTCATCCAAGATTGGTGCCTCCTTTGATTGAAATCTCAATACCACTGTTGGCCAGTAGGGGCTGCCAATATACTGGGAGTTGTGTTCTCTCCCTTTCCAGGCCTGAGTGTTCCACCTCCTCAGTGTGCTCATAGTCAACCAATACCATCAAACTGTAGCGCTAAACCTTGGTCTTCCATGACCCAGTGCAGGGCACCATAGCCTGAACCAGAAGTCTGGCCCAATGTTTAAGATGAAAATAGGAAAATATTGATAATGTCATATTAATCAATATTTTAATATTTACAAATTTGCCCAGAGTAAACTGAATCACTGAAAAAGAAATGCTAAATAAATATTTATGAATACATTTTTTAAAGGGTTCTGTGTGGAAATATAGCCTAAATATGCGTAAGTAACATGTATTCACATACATGCTATTTTACATACATTGAAAGTATATGCATATTTGCAGTTTCATATGTTCATTTTACCAGTGGAAAAAAGGGAATTCTAGATGTATTCTAGGGTGAAGTCTAGAAGTATGTGTGGTAGTTGCTATTTTATAAGAGATATATGCATATAAATGATTGAACCTATTCATTCAATTTTTTACCTGCTAATTGACTAGTGCAAGTGAAATTGGACTTGGCTGTTGTCTGCAATTTTTGGATGGCAGGTCTGAGTGAACTTGTGGGGGTCAAGACAAAGTTCTAGACAGTGTATATGAACTGGAGGTGAACTGGCAAAGATATTGACAAACTGGTGAATTCAAGTACACATGCAAGTATTTTTAAATTGATATACACATATAAAGGTCAATTTTAAAAGCCCGATAGGTGCATTAATTAGGGGATTCACGAATGTCGGGCTCGCACGCACCAAGTGGATTTTAAAAGCCACCGGTATATGAACATAAGAACATAAGAATTGCCATGCTGGGTCAGACCAAGGGTCTATCAAGCCCAGCATCCTGTTTCCAACAGAGGCCAAACCAGGCCACAAGAACCTGGCAATTACCCAAACACTAAGAAGATCCCATGCTACTGATGCAATTAATAGCAGTGGCTATTCCCTAAGTAAACTTGATTAATAGCCATTAATGGACTTCTCCTCCAAGAACTTATCCAAATCTTTTTTGAACCCAGCTACACTAACATGCCGATACAGTACATTGTGCTCCGGAGGAGCGCACTGTTAACCCACATTTGGAAGCATGTTTTCGAAGCGCTATCTTTACCCCTTATTCAGTAAGGGGTAATAACGGGTCAAAAATGCGTGTCCAACCCCACTGAGACTAATAGCGCCCGCAACATGCATATGCATGTTGATGGCCCTATGAGTCATTCCCACGCAATACTGTAAGTAAAATGTACAGCCAAGCCGCACATTTTACTTTAAGAAATTAGCGCCTCCCCAAAGGTAGGCGTTAATTTCTGCCGGCGCCGGGGAAGTGCACAGAAAAGCAGTAAAAACTGCTTTTCTGTGCACTTTCTGACTTAATATTATGGTGATATTAAGTCGGAGGTCCCAAAAGTTAAAAATAAATACAATTTTAAATCAGCCTGCGGCTCGCGGGTTGAAAACCGGATGCTCAATTTTGCTGGCGTCTGGTTTCCGAACCCGTGGCTGTCAGCGGGCTCGAGAACTGACGCCAGCAAAATTGAGCGTCGGCTGTCAAACCCATTGAGCTTTATTGTGCATTGAGTGAAAAATTATTTTCTCCGATTAGTCTTAAATGTGCTACTTGCTAACTTCATGAAATGCCCCCTAGTCCTTGAAAGTGTAAATAACCAAGTCACATCTACTCAATCAAGACCTTTCATGATTTTAAAGACCTCTATCATATCCCCCCTCAGCCGTCTCTTCTCCAAATGCCACAGTACACGTCTTGAAATTTTTCAAAAAGGGGTGGGAGATGGATGTGGTATGTGTGGGGCATGGGCATTTCAGGGCATGATGCTGAGATGTGCGTGTAAATATTTATGTGATCCAGCGTGTGCCAATGACCCTAGCCACATAACTTTACTTCTGCTATGGATGCCATGTAAGTTATAAAATAAAGATAAATAGGCAGATTGGTAGGGTTTTTAAGGTTTGGGAATAACAGGGGGGAGTGAAGGCTACTAAACCAGGGGGTTTTGGAAGACCTATCTCTTAACTGGGTGAACTGGGAATGAACTGGTAAAATTGGAAATGATGTTGGCATGTGCCCCTTTTAAAATCCCCCAATTTATGCGGTAGAAGCAGCATTTGTGCCAAATTTTATGTGGCCACACACAAGCACATGCAGACAATTTTATAACAGGACCACACGCAAATTATAAAATAGCCACAACCCTGGGGGCAGGCCAACAAATGTGTGCACATGTGCACCTGTGCACTGGTTTGAAAGTTATCTTCGTACTTTATATCCACTTTTAAATCGATGATATGCATACATGTTATATTTTTTTGTCTCTAGGTAGAGAAAATAAGTACTTTCTGGCACTGGAAATATTCATGTGTACTGAAATATACTTGTATATTTTTAGAGAAGAACTACTTGATATTTTATAAACTGTGCATTTCTCACTGCATAGTTTATAAACTCTTAGGATAAATCTATGTGCTTCCATTTATATGTGCAAATACTGTACTGTGAATAGGTATGAAATAAAGTATGGCTTCCTGTGAAATAATTGGTTAATCACCAGAAAAATTCCCTCCATTTGCAAAGGTGCATTACATCTCTGAAAAATTCATTTGGAAACTGATGGAGGGGATGGACATACAGAAATAAATAATCCAAAGTGGGTGCAATATTGCAGATTCCACTGGTGCTTTTACCCAATAATCAAAGCAAAGCTATCCTTGGGGTTTTCCTTTGATTATTGCCCAGCGAAACATTATGAATGGAGATTTGCGAGCACATTCCCTGTGGGGTTTTGAGGCTGTGCCTCGCTGAGAGCATCTGAATACATCAGCGATTAATACGTGCAGATACACTGAAAACTTATTCTATTCCCCACCCTCTTCCCATCTCCAGGACTGCTTCTTAACGTGTATACTTTTACATGCAGACAAGATGAACAATTTTTAAAGCCCTGATTTCTGCTGGTAAAATCCTTTTTTTAACCATGAAAATGGCTTTTAATAATGTCCTTAAAAGCAATGGCAATCTATATTCATTCTCTCTCTTGGAATTTTTATTAATTTTCTCTGAATCTGTATTCAGAGCAATTTTTTTCAGGACTATTGACTCATAAATAGATCATCTTATAGTGATATGCTTTTCATATAATATCCTGCCTTCTTGCCTTGTGCTTTCTTAAAAATGTCATATGCTTTTTCCTATTTGTAGTCTCTTAATTCCAAATTGTTTCTGAACATCTTTAAATTATTCTTGTGATACTCTGAGTTCTAAGTGTACTACAGATACTTGTAATATTTATTAAATAATATAGAGTAAGAGTACAATATAGGAATGGCAAGGAAATAAAAAGACTTTAACTTGTTACTTATATGACAAGTAAACTTAAAGTCTGACTTCATTATGTCACCCATTTACTAAATTAGTTACTAAATTTCATGACTGCAATTAATAATGGGGATGGGAACTTTCAAACCGGAATGTGGGTGCGCATTTACACACGTATGTCAGTCCATGCCCAGAGATGAGGCCATTTTATAACTTGCACGAACATATGGGCACAGGTTATAAAATAGCCTGGCTGCGTACACACATGCATCTAACTTTAAGTGGGTGCACACATGGGCGCTCAAACACCACTTCTACCACATAAGTCGGGGGATTTTAAAAGAGGCCCTTGCCCAAGCCATTCCCAGTTTACCTGCTTGTCCACCAGTTCACCCAGTTAATAGATAGGTCCTCCAACTCCCCCTGGTTTGATAGCCTATACTCCCCCCCCCCCCCCAAGTTACCCCCCACACTCTTTAAACCCCTAAGAAATGGCTCGATCCTTTTACATTACAACTTAATTGTCATCCTCAGCAGAAATAAAGTTATGAGGCAGGGGACCTTGGTGTATGTTGAAGAACATGAGTATTTACATGCACATCGCCTGGCCAGGCAAAAAAAAGCCACCCATTTTGTTGAAATTGCCTAATTCATCCTAACATCCCTGGTATTTGTGTGGATGAAATTATGCATGCACATGCATATTATCTGGGCATGTACGGAAGTGCTAATTTAAACTGCCACCCCTGTGGGGTGGAGACTGATGTTGTGGCTGAGGTAATCATGATGAGCAGGGCAGCAATCTCTCAGATGTTGCCCACAAGAGTGCAGTTCCGTGTCCTCCTCCCTACCAGATCTCCCAGATGGATATGGTCCGTAATCCACCCGGCAAAATTTCTCCGGGTTAAGAGGGAGGGCAAGGATAAAAGAACTAAGGAATGAATTCCCCTTAGTGATAAATTAAGTTGACAGCTTTTATTTAAAATGAAATAGTTTTGTAAGCAAGCAATTCACTTATTAAATAAACACAGCGCTATGTTACACAAAATAAATGCAACTTTCTTTAATTCTCCTTTCCTTATTCCTAGACTGTAGCTCAAAAATATAGTGCAAAGACCTGAGAATTATACATTCTATCATGTAATGCTATCAGATAAGTATAGGTTATAGGTGCACGAAAGCCACGACTCTAACGGAGACGTCGCTGGGTCGGGGCTCACCCACCCCCCTCTCCCTCCACCTAGCGGGGAGGAGCATTCCCCGATTGCTGAGCATGCGCTCCATCAGAGCTAGCGCGCGCCGGGCACAACGTCGGGTGACGTCGGCTTCATTGGCCTGCGACGCGTGCTGGAAACGCGTCGCGGCGCTGATAAAAGAGGGCCCCCATCGCCCCCATTAGCCCCTTCGACCTGGCGGCGACAGCAAGAAACCTCCATGGCTTCCAGGGTGAAATTAATCTTCGTGCCCCAGGCGTAGGGCAGCAAGCCTTTTGGAATATTTAGTTTGGAGGCGAAGGGGAAAGACGCGAAGGAGAGCACGACCAGGGAAATGAAAGGGCTGTGTGCGTGCTTTCTTGCGACGCGAGTCATCTTCAGGGTGGGTTCCTTCCCGGGTTAGCGGATCGAGATCCACCTGCAAGGTGCCGCTGCCGCTGTTTCTCAAGCCGAGTCCGGGCCCGGGGGGGGAGGGGGGGCACTGCTCTCCTCCCGCTGGCCAAAGAGCATCTCCACAGAGGGGAGCAGGGAAGGAAGAATGAAAACTTGCATTGAAATAAAAAATTTAAAAATCAGGGATCCACAAACAAGAAATACCCACCTCGCACAGCTATTCGTCGGAGGCGCGGCAGGAGCGGGAGGCGCGGCAGCGGGTGGTGCGGCAGCGGGTCGTGGTTGCAGCCTTGTTGCGGCCGTCCGTGCTGGGATGGGCGCTGGTGGGGGCCCGAGGGCCAGCGTATCCTGAGAGACACCGAGCTGCGGTTCAGCCGCCTCTTCCTGCTACGCTGGGGGAGGGGGCATTACGCAAGTCCTACTACCTCATGCTGGTGGTGGATGCACGAGCCAGGGCCGTATTAAGTAGGCCTGAGGTATAGGCCCCCTTGCTAGCAAGAGCAAGGCGGGGGGGGCCGGATGAGGGGGATCCCTTGCTAGGAGACATGTTGGGTGGCCCCTGGTACCATTGGTTATATATACAATCAGCGGCGGCTCGTGCATATCATATACTATTTCCATTTGGTCAAATTGTTTAAACTACAATAAAGCTGTGGCCTCTTCCACCATAAAAGTGTATTGCCTCGTATTTTGTAGCCTTATAAGAATGTTGTGATAATATGTTAAAATTCGGGACAAGAGGGGAGAGGGGGAGTGGGTGGGCCATGCATCAGCGATCTCGCCGTTAATGTTTCTTTTGTGTAACCTTAGAAATTGATTCTCTGTAGGTTTTTTAATGTCTCTCTAGATTGCCAATGAGTACATCACAAGGAAATACGCATTCTTCCTTCAGAAGCATTCTTGGGTTTGTATTTTTCTTTATACTTTTTTGTTTTCTGTCTCTCTTTTTGTGTTTTATTCTATTGTCTTTTACTTTCATTCTGTGATCTATCTATTCTGTTGTCTCCTCTATTGTCTCTGTAAAACAGGCCTGTCTTTTAGCTAGTGTGTATTCACTTAACTGTTTTTCCTCTTTGGCATTCTGTGAGCTCATTGCTGGGGTGCGTTGATTGTTCCTTTTGACTCTTGCAGCTCTGTACTTACTACGCCGACCGGTGCATTTGTGCTGCTTTAAGTTGCAAAGCTGAACTAGACTTCAGCGCTGGACAAATGCAGTATATTTCCAGTCCGCTGAGACGCTGACCAGTTACAGATGGTGTGCTAAACTATTGATTCTAAGATAATGTCTGTAGCTGCACCACTAGCTTTTGGGAAGACATTTTGTTTATAACATGGTCCAAATGATCATCTTTTCAGATACGTTCCTTCTATAAACATAGCCCCTGAAAAAGCCCATGTTGTATGGGCAAAATTCTGCCTGAGTCAGGCATTTGTTTTCAACTATCTGTAATAATAAAAGCATCTTTTGACACCGATCTATTCTTGTTCCAGTTGCATTCTTGCTATGTTGAATCGGCTTCCGTGTTGTTTCTTGAAACCATCCCTAAAGTGTTGTGTCCACCATGGCTTCTTGGATTTTTCAGTTAACAATAAAAACAAAGGATAATTATATATTCCCTAAAGGCCAGATTTTAAAAGGCCAGCGTGTGTAAATCCCAGGGTTTTTGTGTGTGACTGGGCCTTGCGCGCGTCACGAAAATTTTCAAAAGGGCCCGGTCACTCGTGTAAACCCTGGTATGCACACAAGTGCCAGGCCTCTTCAAAGGGGCATGCTGGGGGCGTGTTCTGGGTGGTGAGGGGCGGGGTGAGGCAGGACAGAGGCCAGCCGGGACAACAGGAAGTAATAAAATAAAAAAAAATTGAGCCAAGTTAGATTAGCTTTAGGGGATGAGGAGGAGAGGGGAAGGGGAAGGAAGGTTAGGCAGGGATTAGGGAAGTTCCCTCCCACTCTGCTCCTTTATTGGAGCAGAGTGGGAGGGAACTTGGGAAGACCCGATTGTGTCGCCATGCAGACTTTGCATAAATTCACCCCCCTTGCGCGTGCCGTCCGCACATGTGCACACGCGTATTATAAATCCGGCGCACACATGCGCATGGCCACCCAGTTTTATAACATGCGCATGCCGGTGTGCGCATGTTATAAAATTGGCGTGTCCATGTGCGCGCGCCAGGAACCGTGCGCACATGGATGCCCGTGCGCATGTTATAAAATCTACCCTTAAGTAATGCTGGTCAGGAACAATAGTGGGAACCTAATTAACTTCTTACCAGAGTAAACTTATACTCCTTCACTTGTGTTCCCCAGTTTCTTTCTCCCTTTATTTCCTAAGGGATATTTTCTTACTTAACTATTCATTTTTTTTAGATCAGTGAGTGTTCCAAGACCAAGACAATTTTTCTTTACCCTTATTGGAACCCCCGGTTAGAACTCACAAGTTCCAATC
Organism: Rhinatrema bivittatum; assembly: GCF_901001135.1. NCBI lineage: Eukaryota > Metazoa > Chordata > Amphibia > Gymnophiona > Rhinatrematidae > Rhinatrema > Rhinatrema bivittatum. Next base: position 563,861,653 of record NC_042616.1, read on the forward strand.
AGTCCTTACAGAAGGAAAGTACAAGCTCTTTTCTCAGACCTTTCTTCTCTGAGCCCTTTATTAGGACATTTTTCTTTCCAGGCTCTTTTTCCAAATCTATTAAAACTCTCTCTCTCTGTCTGGAATGCATCTGCTTGCTACTGTCTTTTAAAAGGGGATCAGAAATGTCGTGTGTACTTTCATTATTCACTCACTCTCAGAAACAGGTTTCCAAAATATCTATCCCTTTCCATTCACCAAATCTAACCATCAATGCTGACACCAATTCACAGTGGGTCAGCTGCCACTTACAATTACATTTACCTCACCAAGCCTTACCTTTGTTGTTTCTTATATCACTAAACACTATTCAATCATACCCCACTCATTCTTAAGTATTAACTATCGTTCCTGCCAGGGTTTCAGGCTGATATAGTAAAGCGTGCTCAGCTGAGCACACTGTTTAACCTCAGTTGGATGCATGTATTGGACGCTTGTACACTACCCCTTGTTCAATAAGGGGTTTAGCGAGTCCAAACATGTGTCCAAATCCCCCCCCCCCCCCTGTAACTAATAGCACTTATCACATGCAAATGCATGCTGATGAGGCTATTAGCTATTCGCCCCAGATACAGAAAAATAAATGTGCACTCGATCCACACATTTTACGCCCAGAAATTAAAGCCTGCCCAAGAGCAGGCGGTAATTTCTGAGCAACACAAAAACATGTGGATCGGGTACACATTTTTTTTCTGTATTTGCTGTTCTGTACATCCTCTGACTTAATATAGAGGTGATATTAAGTCAGAGGAACCAAAAGGTTAACAAAAAAATTAAAAGTGTGCCGCAGTCAGGTTAGGAAAACGATGCTTGTAAAATTGAGTGTCCATTTTCCAAACTCACTGACAACCACCTCTCCTGGACTTCCACTGCTAAGGAGGTGCTAGGATTGCACTATTATCCCTAGTGCTTCCTTTTTAATGCAAACCCTCATTTAAATACTGTATCGCGTACCCAGGAGAGGTGGCTGGGTGCATTAGGAAAGTGGGCGCTCAACAATGAGCACCCGTTTTCTGCACAACCTTACTGTATTGGCCTGTTTATGTGTTTTGAGCAACTTTTACATTTTGAGAAAAAAGCAGTGGTGCAGCGCTCCCTCTCTATATCACTTCAGCTCAGCTCTCCCTCAGATTCTCAGACTGTCAATGGATTTTTCTGTCTGTCTCATCACCTGGTTGGTTACTCACTGGTCCTGCATTCCCTAGGAAATGGCTTTGGAATTATACTGGATTCCAGCACTTGTTGCTCTGGAGAGAAACTGGGCTGAATTACTGCACTAGCCGGCAGCAATCGCACCGCCTCGGTACGATCGCTGCCGGCATTGCGCCCAATAACTACACCATAGAAGGTGTAGTTATTGGGCGCGAAATAGCGAGCCAAAAGGGCCTTACCTTTCCGCTCTGTGCGCCGTCCTCGCTGAGTCGGCCCCGGTGACGCCCCGACTCCTTCTCTTCCGGGGCCGACTCCGCCCCGATTTCAGTAGCGCAGGCCTGTGCTACTTTTGCTAGCTATCGCAGGCTTGCACTAACAGCGCAAGCCTGCGATAGCTTTAGAAAATGAGGCCCATAGACTGGTAGGTCCTCGAGGAGCGAGTACCTGATAGTCCAGAGATCCTGAAATGAATAAAGAGAGAGAGATCCCTGAGGCATGGTTGTCTAATTAGTAGATGCCCTGAAGGCTGGATGGAAGCGAGAAACCCCCAAGGAGCGGGTGCCTAGAGCTTCTAAACGGAGAGAGGTCCTGGAGTGTAGAGCAGCATCTAAGCGTGCAGCTTAGAGCAGTCAGAGTAGCTAAACCAGAGTCTTTGCTAACTCAAAGGTGGAGGCGTAGCGGAGGCTTTAAATACCAGGAGGTATTGATGTCATTACGGTGGGGACACCCCCGAGGTTCCCACCATGACGTGTATTTGAGCATAGGAGATGTGTGTGCGTGCACGCCCTAGGAGGCCACGGGAGTGAACATGGTGGACTGGGATGCCCATGCTAAGCTGGAGACGCCGAGACCCTCGGTACTCGGCACCGGAAGCAGCCATGTTGCCCAAGGAGGAGGAAAAGGGAAGAAAAGAGGTAAGGCAGAGCGGTCGCAGCTGTCTGCGACCGACGGACGCAACAGTACCCCCCTTCAAAGGCCCCCTCCAAGACTACTTCCAGGTGGCCTGGGATTTCGTGGGTGTGCCAGGTGGAATTGATGTACCTTCTCCTTATCTGTAATGTTGGCCAGTGGTTCCCAGGAGTTCTCTTCTGGGCCATAGTTCTCCCATGAGATGAGATATTCCCATGTCTTGCCTCTTTTACGCACATCAAGGATGTCATCCACTGCATATATGATGTCATCTTCAGTAGCCAGACTAGTAGGTTCTGGGGGGTTTCTGGAAAATTCGGAGAGTATCACTGGCTTTAATAGAGATACATGAAATGCGTTGTGTACCTTCATAGATGGAGATACATGAAATGCGTTGTGTACCTTCATAGATGGAGGCAGTTTTAGACTGAACGTCAGATTCCCTAATTGCCAAAGGATGGCAAAGGGTCCCACATAGCGAGGTGAAAATCTTGCTGAAGGAAGTTTAAGTCGAAGGTACTTGGTACTTAACCAGACTTTGTCTCCAGGCTGAAACTTTGATGCCTTTTGATGATGAGCATCATAGGTGTTTTTTGCCTTTTGTCCTGCTTTGAGGAGAAGCTCCTTTGCTTGTTTCCACAGTTGGAATAATTCTGCTGCAGTGGACTGGGCAGCAGGAGAGGCCAATGACAATGGAATTGGCAGAGGAGAAAGTGGTTGTTTTCTGTAGATGAGCTGGAAAGGAGAAGACCCCGTCGAGGTAGCAGAATGCAAGTTGATGGCAAACTCTGCTCAAGGCAGTAATTCAGCCCAGTCATTCTGTCTGGAATTGACATAGGATCACAGAAATTGTTTCAGCGTTCTATTCATCCTCTCAGTCTAATCGTTAGGCTGAGGATGGTAGGCAAAGGTTAAGTCCAAGGCGATGTCATATTTTTAACATAATGCTCTCCAAACCTTTGCAGTAAATTGCACTCCCCTGTCAGATAGGATATGCTTTGGCATCCCATGTAGATGGAAGATGTGTTTAATAAAGAGTTTTGCTAACTCTTTAGCAGAGGTTAATCCTGGTAACGCTACAAAATGTGCCATTTTGGAGAAGCGGTCAACAGTAACCCAAATGGTGTTATTTCCATTGGATGATGGCAGGTCTACCACAAAATCGGTTGCTTTATGTGTCCATGGTTCATCCGGTGATGGTAGAGGCTGTAACAGGCCCCAAGACGTCCGGCTGGTAGTTTCTGCTTGGCACAGACAGCACAGGAACCCACATAAGCTTATACGTCCTTTTTCATGATTGGCCACCAGTAGTATCTTTGTAACATAGCTATGGTGAGACTCTGTCATGGATGGCCGGCCAGACGGGAGTCATGCGCCCACTTCAACAGCTTCTTCCTTAGATTTCTGGCCACCACTGTCTTCCCGGGCGGTACTGCATGAGTGACTGCAAGAACCACTCTTCCGGGGGTCAATGATGTGACGGGGTTCGTCTGGCACATCCTGCGGGGAGAAGGATTGTGACATGGCATCCGCCCAAGTGTTCTTCTCTCCCAGACAATTCTTCAGAAGGAAGTCAAATCTGTTATAGAACAGGGACCATCTTGATTGACGGTGATTGAGTCGCTGAGAATGTCTGAGGTACTCCAAATTTTTGTGATCGGTGTACACTACTATTTGGTGTTGTGTGCCTTCCAGCCAAGGACATCACTTTTCAAAGGTCAGCTTGATTGCGAGTAACTCTTTGTCTCCGATTCCATAATTTATTTTGGCAGGCAAGATCCGCCTTGTGAAGAAGGAGCAAGGATGAAGCACATTAGATTTGCTATACTGGCTTAAAACCACTCCCACACCAAATGTCTGATGTTTCGACCTCAACGATGAACGGACATTGTGGGTCAGGAAGGCAGAGACACGGCTTCTTTTGAAAAGCCTCTTTGAGCATCAGAAAGGCTGATATGGCTTCAAGAGACCAATTGGTGGGGTTGGCTCCCTTCTTGGTCATAGCAGTTAGAGGGACTGTCAATGATGAGTAGTTTTTAATAAAGGAACAATTGTAATTGGTGAAGCCCAAGAAGCAGCATAGTGCTTTCAGACCTGTAGGTTGGGGCCAGTCCTGGATACTTTCTAATTTCTTGGGGTCCATCTGAAACCCATTCTTAGAAACAATGTATCCCAGGAAGGGTACAGACTCCTTGTGGAATTCACAGTTTTCAAGCTTTGCGTATAGGTGGTACTCACACAGGCATCTTAAAACTTTCTTGACATCCTCCTGATGAGTTTGGAGATCTTGGGAGAAGATCAATATATCATCGAGATATACTACTACGCATTGATAAATTAAGTCCCATAAGATGTTGTTCATCATATTTTGAAAGACTGCAGGTGCGTTACTCAAACTGAAGGGCATGATAAGATATTCGAAGTGTCTATCACGGGTGTTAAAAGCAGTCTTCCATTCATCTCCTTCATGAATATGCACCAAGTTGTAAGCTCCTTTAAGGTCTAATTTGGAGAATATATTGGCTCCTTGGAGCCTGTCAAACAGTTCAGAAATTAAGGGCAGGGGGTACCTGTCCTTGATGGTAATCTCATTCAGATCCCTGTAATCGATGCAGGGGTGTAAGGTGCCATCTTTCTTCCCTACGAAAAAGAAGCCTGCACCAGCAGGAGATTTGGAGGGTCTAATGAATCCCTTCTGCAGGTTCTCTTGTATTTAGGTGGACATGGCTTGAGTCTCAGCTACTGAAAGAGGGTAAACTCTTCCTCTGGGAGGTTCTGAATTAGGCTTCCTATTTATGGTGCAGTCGAATACTCTGTGCGGAGGAAGTACATCTGCTGCTTGTTTTGAGAAAACATCCTGGAAGGAGGCGTATTGTGGAGGTAAACCAGGTAATGATGGTGTAGTGGGCATACAAATGAGCGGTGAAACTTCCGCAAGGCACCAGCCATGACAGTCAGGACCCAACATAGCCCAATTAAATTGTGGCATATGATCTTGGATCCAAGGCAGTCCAAGTACCAATGGATGCATGGCCTTTTCCAATACGAGAAATGAGATGGATTCAGAGTGTAGAGCTCTGGTGCCCAGGCCAATGGCCTGGGTAGTCAATTAAACTTCTCCAAGAAGTAGTTCTCCATGGATAGAGGACAATAGTAATGGCTTAGTTATTGATGTGGTAGGAATCCATAGTTGTTCAACTAAACGCTTCAAGATAAAATTACCTCCGGCTCTGGAGTCAATGAGAGCGAGAGTCTGAAATTCAAGTCCTCCGCAGAGCAAAGATACTGGTAAGGATAATGGAGGAGTAGGAGATGTGAGGCCCAGGAGAAGTCCTCCTGCATTTCCTAGGCCTGTCAGTTTCCTGGACAGATGGGACAGGTTTGGACAGCATGGCCCGATTGGCCACAGTACATGCATAACCCCATGCATTTGCGAAACCATCTCTCCTTGGAAGTTAAATGGCTTTGGCCTAGTTGCATAGGCTGTTCCTCTTCTAAGGGAGCAGACAGCAGGCTGGAGGCAATAGGCACAGGTTTAGGATGGTTAGCCCCCACAGTGGACTTTCCTGGACTCTTAGCCTCCTGAGTTCGGTCTCGGATATGGCAGTCAGTTCTCCCAGCTAGTTCCATCAGGGACTCAAGGGTATCAGGAAAATCATTAGCCACTAATTCATCCTTTAAGCAAGAGTTGAGGCCCTCCATGTGGCACATAGACATCCAGTGTCCCAATGTAGTTCAGAAGTTAAAGTCTTGAATTTGATCGCAAAGTCTGTGAGCGGCTTATTACCTTGCTGGAGATTGAGCAAAGCAGATCCAGCCAGTCAGACTTGAAAAGTTATAGAAATCCTGGTAAGTCATTCAGGATAGGATCTTCACATTCCCATAATGGTGAAGCCCAAGCCAAGGCTCGTCCCTCTAGAAAAGATAGGATATAGGTGGTCTTGGAAGCTTCTGTGGGAAAGAGGGTAGGCTGTAATGCAAAATGCATGCTGCATTGATTAACAAACCCTCTACACATCTTGGCTTCACCTGTAAAGTGGGTAGGTGTGGATAAGGGTACAGTGGTCTTGAGGGTCACCACTGGAGACAGCAATTCTTTCATAGGAGTTGCTGAAGAATTCAGTTGAGCATGCAATTGATTGAAGGCAGTAGCTAGGCTCTCCAAAAATGTTTGTTGTTCTGTGATCCACTGGGCTAGGCCAGGAATGGCTTGCAAGGCCTGCGAGCTGAGCCGAGTCCATGGATTTAGCAATTTATTGTGTTTGTGGCATTGTGTGGCCCCTTAGTCGCAGTGGAGATGACTTCTTCCATGGGGAGGGGCCCCGTGGGGAACCACAGCGATAGGCTAAATGCAGAGAGCGGACACTTGTAGGTGGAAAGCTTTATTGTATTGCTGTCGATAGATGGTATGAGGCAGTAAGGAAAGGCACTGGAGTCCGATAAGGTGCCAATACGTTCTGACAGTCTCAGATGTAGAAGTCTCACCCAGATGTTCAAGGTAGATAGGAACCCCGCGGTGCGGGATAAGCCGAGCCTGGTGGGTAGAGTCGAAGAACCGGATCAAAGAGGTACTCACGAGCATAGTGCAAGCATCTTCCTGGCAATGAAGATGGTGGGACCAAAGGTCCGTGGTACAGGATACATAGACTCGTAGGCCCTCGAGGAGCGAGTACCTGATAGTCCGGAGATCCTGAAATGAATAAAGAGAGATCCCCAAGGAGCACTTATCTAATTAGTAGATGCCCCGAAGGGTGGATGGAAGCGAGAGACTCCCAAGGAGCGGGTGCCTAGAGCTTCTAAACGGAGTGAGGTCCTGGATTGTAGAGCAGCGTCTAAGCATGCAGCTTAGAGCAGTCAGAGTAGCTAAACCGGAGTCTTTGCTAACCCAAAGGTGGAGGCATAGCGAAGGCTTTAAATACCCGGAGGTATTGACGTCATGCGGTGGGGACACCCCAGAGGTTCCCGCCATGACGTGTATTTGAGCATAGGAGATGTGTGTGTGCGTGCCCTAGGAGGCCACTGGAGTGAGCATGACAGACTGGGATGCCCATGCTGTACTGGAGATGCTGAGGCCCTCGTCACTCGGCATTGAAAGCAGCCACCTTGCCCAAGGAGGAGGAAAAGGGAAGAAAAGAGGTAAGGCAGAGAGGTCGCAGCCGTCTATGACCGACAGACGCAACACAAATTAGATAGCCTGTCTCCATCCAAAGCCACATAACTGCAAGGATCATACCAAGCTGGATCAACTGAGTTGCCATGTTCCTACATCTCAGAGGTTCTTGCATTCCATTGAGTGTAAAGTATCACAAATTTAGGATTATGGCTGGTGGAAGTCTTAGTAAAAATAAGCCCTTACTGTGTTTGGAGGTTCACAGAGAAATGTCCCTTATCTTATCTGGTCTGGTTTATGATGGTCTTCCAGGATCTACTTTAGTCCTTCTGGTATAATTGACAAGGAAAGGTAGATAACTATAAGGTTGATACTGAGTCTATACTGAGTCTGAGATGACAAAACCAGCACCCATTACTGCCCTTCTGGACAAGTCTTTTTCCTTTGTGCCCCATCTGTAGATTTTTAATACTTTATAGTAATTAGGCCCCTAAAGCATCTATACTATAAAAATATAGTTTATTGAAATTAATCTCAAACAACAAAAAGGATCAGGGAGTCTGTTAACGCATGTTAATTAATTTTAATTGCTAACCTTTTGAATAGTAATTTAGAACATCTCTCTCCCCTTTTCTAATGAGACTAGGATTTCTGCCAATATTTTAATTACACTTGGGTTATCCCAGTGATGTTTAGAGCTGTAACGATTTACAAACCAAAAAGCCTGTAATCAAGTAGCTGAACAGAAATGGATAAATATTTATCTGATAGTATTTTTTGAAAAATCAGGACAGAAAGTCTACAAGCAATTGAAACCCATCATGGATTCATACAAATATGCATAAAATCACATGGTTTTATATAAATTACTATGCTTGTATAACCTAAGTGCAAATGGGTTAGAACCCTATTTTCTCCACCATAAATCTGCTTCCAGTGACCTCTTTCTAGGGTCCTAAATTTAGATAGGACTTTGAAAATTGACCTCTAAGTTTTCAGTGCCCAAATTTAGCAAATTCTCAGCTAAAAACTTAGTAATCCTTAGCTTTTCAAACCATGGTATTTAAAAATGCCACGACCAAAACTGATTTATCTAGATGCTTAGCTGGCAAAAACTTACCCAGATAAATCAAATGCTTTCTGATGCTATTCAGGGCAGGGCTCAGTTTTCTGGATATCTTAGCTGGATAAAGTCAGCACTATCCAGCTAAATTACATAGATAAATTTAGTCATCCTGAAAGACTGTCCTAAAATTAGTTGGATAAACTTACCTGGCTAACTTTGAATGTAACTGGATAGATTCAACATCACGGCTTTGGCAATTAATATAAGGAAGTAAGAAATTGGATGCTGGAACAGACCAAGGTCTAGTAAAGAAAAGCAAAAGGAAAATGAAACCTATCTGATTCTCAAAGGAGGTGGCTGACAAAATAAAAGCTAAAAGGACAGCATTCAAGAAATATACAGGATCCCAAAGGGAGGAGCACAAAGAAGAATATCTGTACAACTGAGAGAGACGAAGAAAGCAATCAAGACAGAAAAAAGTCAAGCGGAAGAAAAGATTGCCAAAGAGATAAAGAGAGGTGACAAAACATTTTTCAGATACATCAGAGAAAGGAGAAAAGTTCAAATTGGTATAGTGAAATTGAAAGGTGAAAAGAATCAATGTGTAGAGAGAGACGAAGAAATGGCAGAAATATTAAACAAATACTTCAGTTCGGTGTTCACTAAAGAGGACCCAGGAAAAGGACCGTCACTAGTTAGCAAGAAACTGAAGGGGATTGGAGTAGATGTAACTCTGTTTACAGTGGAGAATGTGTGGGAAGAGCTGGGGAAACTGAAAGTGGACAAAGCCATGGGGCCCGATGAGTTTCATTCCAGGATACTGAGGGAGCTCAGAGACGTGCTAGCGGGACCGCTGTGTGACCTGTTCAATAGATCCCTAGAAACAGGAGTGGTGCCGAGTGATTGGAGAAGAGTGGTGGTGGTCCTGCTTCACAAGAGTGGGAGCAAATAGGAGGCTGGTAACTAGGGATGTGCAGACAAAAAGTTTATGTTCATAAGTCCATAAGTCGAAAAGGGGGGTCAATTTCGGTCAATATGGACATATGGAGAATTCCATAAGTTGAGTCAATGTCCATACGTGCACCGGTTCCCTAAATAAAAATTTAAACCCCTCACCCTCCTTAATCCCCCCCCCCCCAAGACTTACCAAAATTCCCTGGTGGTCCAGCGGGGAGTCAGGAAGCCATTCCTCTATTCCTTTGCGAGGAGCACGTGACGTCCGCGTCACGTCGGAGTGACGTGGCCGTCATGTGGTCCACCGCGGTTCCGCTCCCGGACCCCTCGTTGGACACAAACGGAACTTTTGGCCAGCTTGGGGGGGCCTCCTGACCTCCCCAAGCTGGCCAAAGCTGGCCAAACCTTTGGCCAGCTTGGGGGGGCCTCTTGACCTCCCCAAGCTGGCCAAAAGTTCCGTTTGTGTCCAACGAGGGGTCCGGGAGCTGAACCGCGGTGGACCACGTGACGGCAGCGTCACTCCGACGTGACGCGGACGTCACGTGCTCCTCGCAAAGGAATAGAATAATGGCTTCCTGACTCCCCACTGGACCAACAGGGAGTTTTGGTAAGTCTTGGGGGGGATTAAGGAGGGTGAGGGGTTTACATTTTTATTTAGGATCAACGATCGCGATTTCCAACGTATTCAACATAGCTATGTTGAATACGTTGGAAATCTGATCGTTTTTGCCTCATCACTTTTTTAAGTTAAAAAAAAAAAAGTAGCGTTTTGCATATAAGTTCAAAACGAATGCACACCCCTACTGGTAACTATAGGCCAGTTAGCCTCACTTCAGTGGTGGGAAAAGTGATGGAGACACTGCTGAAAGAAAGAATAGTGAACTATCTACAGTCGGGAGAATTGCTGGACCAGAGGCAGCATGGATTTACCAGGGAAAGATCCTGTCAGACAAATCTGATTGACTTTTTCGACTGGGTGATTAGGGAGTTGGATCAAAGAAGAGCGCTCGACATCATCTACTTGGATTTCAGCAAGGTTTTTGATACGGTCCCGCACAGGAGGCTGGTGAATAAAATGATAAGCTTAGGAGTGAGTGACAATGTGGTGGCCTGGATTGCAAACTGGTTGACGGACAGAAGACAATGTGTGATGATAAATGGAACACTCTGAAGAGTGAGCGGTGTTAAGCGGAGTGCCACAAGGATCGGTGTTGAGACCGGTCCTGTTGAATATCGATTAGGGATGTGCAGAGGGACGCCATACGTTGCATTCATGATTCGGATTCGTCGGGAAGCAGATACGTTGCATTCGGCTGTATGGTGCCCCGATGCGTTAATACGGCGATTTCTATTCATGTCCCAGCTAAAATTCAAATTAACTACAACCCCCCACCCTCCTGCCCCCCCCCCCAAGACTTACCAAAACTCCCTGGTGGTCCAGCGGGGGGTACAGGAGCCATCCCCTGCACTCACACCCTCGGTGCCGGTTTCATCATGGCGCTGATAGCCTTTGTCACAGGGGCTACCAGTGCCATTGGTCACACCCTGTCACATGGCCATCGGCGCCATATTGTGCTCCTACCATGTGACAGGGGCTGACCAATGGCACCGGTAGCCCCTGTGACATAGTATGGGCAAAGGCTATCGGTGCCATTTTGAGTACTAGCATTGGACGGCCAGAGTGCAGGAGGTCGCTCCCGGACCCCCGTTGGACCCCCAGGGACATTTGGCCAGCTTGGGGGGCCTCCTGACCCCCACAAGACTTGCCAAAAGTCCAGCGGGGGTCCGGGAGCGACCTCCTGTACACCGGCTGTCCGATGCCAGTACTCAAAATGGTGCCAATCACCTTTGCCCTCACTATGTCACAGGTACCGATGGTCGGCCCCTGTGACATAGTGAGGGCAAAGGCGATCTGCTGCCAGTATTCAAAATGGTGCCAATCGCCTTTGCCCTCACTATGTCACAGGGGCTGACCATCGGTACCTGTGACATAGTGAGGGCAAAGGCGATCGGCGCCATTTTGAGTACTGGCATCAGACGGACGGCATGCAGGAGGTCGCTCCCGGACCCCCGCTGGACTTTTGGCAAGTCTTGTGGGGGTAAGGAGGCCCCCCCAAGCTGTTCAAAAGTCCCTGGGGGTCCAACAGGGGTCCCAGAGCGACCTCCTGCACTCCGGCCATCCGATGCCAGTACTCAAATTGGAGCCGATAGCCTTTGCCCATACTATGTCACAGGGGCTACCGGTGCCATTGGTCAGCCCCTGTCACATGGTAGGAGCACAAGATGGTGCCGATGGCCATGTTACAGGGGCTGACCAATGGCACCGGTAGCCCCTGTGACAAAGGCTATCGGTGCCATGATGAAACCGGCACCGAGGGTGTGAGTGAAGGGGATGGTTCCCGGACCCCCCGCTGGACCACCAGGGATTTTTGGTAAGTCTTGGGTGGGTTCAGGAGGTTGGGGGTTTTGTTTAAATTTTTATTTAGGTGGCCATATAATTCAGCGAAGATTCGTGTATTCGTGGGGAATCGCGATACGTTTCGCTTCCCCACGAATACTACGAATAGTGCAATATACGTTGCGGATCGCCAATACGGCGAAAACGAATGCACACCCCTAATATCTATATGAGCGACATAGCGGACAGGAAAGAAGGTACAATTTGTTTGTTTGCGGATGACACTAAGATCTGCAACAGAGTGGACACGCCGGAAGGAGTGGAGAGAATGAGACGAGATTTAAAGAAGCTGGAAGAGTGGTCAAAGATATGGCAGCTGAGATTCAATGCCAAGAAGTACAGAGTCATGCATATGGGGTGTGGAAATCTGGAAGAACTGTATTCGATGGTGAGTGAAGGGCTGATGTGCACGGAGCAGGAGTGAGACCTTGGGGTGATAGTGTCTAACGATCTGAAGTCAGCGAAACAATGTAACAAGACAATAGCTAAAGCCAGAAGAATGCTGGGCTGCATAGAGAGAGGAATATCAAGTAAGAAAAGGGAAGTGATGATCCCCTTGTACAGGTCCTTGGTTAGGCCTCACCTGGAGTACTGCGCTCAGTTCTGGAGACCGTATCTCCGAAGAGACAGAGACAGGATGGAGGCGGTCCAGAGAAGGGCGACCAAAAAGGTGTATGGTCTTCATCGAATGACTTATGAGGAGAGATTGAAGAATCTAAATATGTACACCCTGGAGGAAAGGAGGAGCAGAGGTGATATGATACAGACTTTCAGATACTTGAAAGGTTTTAATGATCCAAAGATAACGACAAACCTTTTCCTTTGGAAAAAAAATCAGCAGAACCAGGGGTCATGATTTAAAACTCCAGGGAGGAAGACTCAGAACCAATGTCAGGAAGTATTTCTTCATGGAGAGGGTGGTGGATGCCTGGAATGACCTTCCGGAGGAAGTGGTGAAGACCAAAACTGTAAAGGACTTCAAAGGGGTGTGGGATAAACACTGTGGATCCATAAAGTCTAGAGGATGTGAATGAAGAGTGGGTGGCTCATGGGAACGTCGGCTAGTACCTGGTGATAATACCTTTATTCAATAAACATATATACAGTTAATGTGACTCCAACATTGCTCTAAGCTTCAGTGGCAATGAGGAAATGTGGAAAAAAGGATTTGCATTCACAAAAAAGCGGGGAGTACCTTGCTTGTTATGGCGGTTACTACCCCAAACCAAATAAGCCTGATACTTCACTTTCAATGCATATAAAGCATAGCTCTCTGCTTCAATGGTAGGGAAGAAAGTCTGACACTTCACGCATATCCAGCATAGCTCTCTGCTTCAACGGCAGGGGAGAAAGTCTGACACTTCACACATATCCAGCATAGCTCTCTGCTTCAATGGCAGGGGAGAAAGTCTGACACTTCACGCATATCCAGCATAGCTCTCTGCTTCAACGGCAGGGGAGAAGGTCTGACACTTCACACATATCCAGTATAGCTCTCTGCTTCAACGGCAGGGGAGAAAGTTTGATACTTCACGCATATCCAACATAGCTCTCTGCTTCAACGGCAGGGGAGAAAGTCTGACACTTCACGCATATCCGGCATAGCTCTCTGCTTCAACAGCAGGGGAGAAAGACTGATACTTCACTTTCAATGCATAGCCAGCATGGCTCTGCTTCAATGGCAGGAGGTAATGAAGAAACATGGATCTATTTTCAGGCAACAACCAACAAGGACTGAATTTCATAGTCTGGATAAACAGATAAGCATGGGTGTAGCTTGCTTATTGCGGTGGTTAATACCCCTAACTAAATAAGCTATTTCACTTAGATGCAGTTCCAACACTGCTCTCTACATTAATGGCAGGGGTGGAAGGGAAATAAAATAAAAAAAGGTTACTAAGAGCCAAGAGTAACAGATAAGTATGAGAGAAAAAAAAAGTGTGAAAGCTTGCTGGGCAGACTGGATGGGACGTTTGGTCTTCTTCTGCCATCATTTCTATGTTTCTAAGCCCAGCATCTTGACTCTGATCTTGTCCAAGATCCCATAAAATAGATCTATTTCATGTTATTTATTCTCAGAGATAGCAATAGCTGCCTTTAGTATAACTTGCTAATAATGTGTTGCGGACTTTTCCTTCAGGAAGTTGTGCAAGCATCTTTTAAATCTCACTTAGTTAGTCCCTTGACCACATCCTCTAGCATCAGATTCCACATCTTGATAGTGTGCTGAGTAAAAAAGTATTTCCTACAATTTCTTTTAAATTGACTGGTTGTTAATTTCTTGGATCATTCCCTTGTTTTAGTATTTTTGAAAGGGTAAACAGCAATCCTTTATTTACCGGTTCCACCCCTCTCATGATTTTATAAACTTCTATCATGTCCCCTATCAGCTATCTCTTTTTTATGCTGATGAGCCCTAGTCTGAGAAAACTCTCATCACAGGAGAGTTGTTCCATCCCCTTTAGCATTTGTGTTACCTTCCTCTGCATCTTTTCTAGTTCTGCTATGTCTTTTGTAGAGATGTGAATCGTGTGATCGATCGTCTTAACGTTCGATTTCAGCTGGGAGGGGGAGGGAATCGGATCGTCGCAGTTTGGGTTTTTTAAATATCGTGTAAATCGTGTAAATCGTGTAAATCGAAAACCAGCACACTAAAACATCCCTAAAACCCACCCTGACCCTTTAAAATAAATCCCCCACCCTCCCGAACCCCTCCAAAATGCCTTAAATTACCTGGGGTCCAGTGGGGGGGGAGGGGAAGGGGGAGGGCGGGAAAACCGGTACACTAAAACAACCCTAAAACCCACCCCGACCCTTTAAAATAAATCCCCCACCCTCCCGAACCCCCCCCAAAATGCCTTAAATTACCTGGGGTCCACAGGAAGGGTCCCGGTGTGATCTTTTACTCTCGGACCTCTGTGCGTTGTAGAAATGGCGCCGGCGCTACCTTTGACCTGTCATATGACAGGTCAAAGGTAGCGCCGGCGCCATTTTGTTTTTTTGTCCCCCGACGTCAGGAGCGTAGGAGATCGCTCCCGGACCCCTGCTGGACCCCCAGGGACTTTTGGCCAGCTTGGGGGGGCCTCCTGACCCCCACAAGACTTGCCAACAGTCCAGCAGGGGTCCGGAACGATCTCCTACCGCGAATCGTTTTTCCGTACGGCAACACGATTCGACTGCAGAATCTCCTACTGTGAATCGTTTTTCCGTACAGCAACACGATTTGACTGCAGGAGGTCATTCCGGACACCCGCTGGACTTTTGGCAAGTCTTGTGGGGGTCAGGAGGCCCCCCAAGCTGGCCAAAAGTCCCTGGGGGTCCAGCGGGGGTCCGGAACGACCTCCTGCAGTCAAATCATTTTTCCATACGGAAAAATGATTTGCGGTAGGAGAAATGGCGCCGGCGCCATTTCTACAACGCACGGAGGTCCGAGAGTAAAAGATCACACCGGGACCCTTCCTCTGGACCCCAGGTAATTTAAGGCATTTTGGGGGGGTTCGGGAGGGTGGGGGATTTATTTTAAAGGGTCGGGGTGGGTTTTAGGGTTGTTTTAGTGTGCCGGTTTTCCTGCCCTCCCTCTTCCCCTCCCCCTTCCCCCAATTTACGATTTTTTAACGATAAATCAGGGGAATTGTTATTGTATCGTGGCTCTAACGATTTTTGACGATTTAAAATATATCGGACGATATTTTAAATCGTCAAAAAACGATTCACATCCCTAGTCTTTTGTGACATAGCGTGACTAGAACTGCACATAATAATACTCGTGGATTTTTACAGAGGTATTTTCTGTTTTATTCTAAATTTAACTTTCAGCAACCTTAATATTCTATTTGTTTTTATCACCAGTACTGCACACTGAGGTGAGGATTTCAGTGTATCATCTTTTCCTGTATAGCGACTCACAATACAGAGCCCAATATTGTGTACCTGTACTTAGTATTATTTTGCCTTTGATGCATCACCTTGCACTTTTGCATATTACATTTCATCTGCCATTCAGTAGCCCAGTCTCTTATCTAAGTTAACTGGGTAAGTTTATCGGTTAACTTACCCTCTCAACCTGTAGCTGAAAAATGGACATTTGAGATGACTAAATTCAGGTGACAATTTCCTAAATTTATAGACATAAGGGAAGTATTGAGCATCTTTTAAAAATTTACCTCTTAGAAAGTGCTCTTAGACACCTCACCTATAGAAGCATGTGCTCCAGGAGGGATAAAAAATAACAGGCCAACAAGTGGGACCTACTGTAAATGGAACTTGTGATTTTTTATCTGAAACCTCAGTAAAACATCTTTCAAAAAGTTACAAGTCTTTAACTGTTTCTTTTAAGTTATGACTTTAGATATCTTTTAGTGTTATTTTATTTCTATTGAATGGTTTTTGTAATTTTTATTCCAAATATGTATTTTATGTTTATTTATATTATTAACATGTACAACGTGGAGATAGGAATCCTGTTTTCTGCTTAATGGTATGAAAAAGCTGTTTAAATAAAATAAATAAATAAATATTTGGAGTTATAAAGTAAAACATAACATACTAAAAACAACATGCCAAACAAAAACATAAAACAACAAAACAATGTATAATATAAATACATATAAATAATATAAAATAGTATCAGAAAGAACATCTGCAATATAGCGTAAAATAACTCTACTAAAATGATTGGGAAAATAGAAATGGCAAATGTCTTAAATTTCAAGAAATTAGCCTATTGCTGCATAATTTGGAACCCGCTGCACAATCAAAAAACCTAAAGTTCTCCAAACTCTTAAATATTGATCATCTGTTGAAAACTTCAGAGTACCTTTCTTTTGTCTAGGCTTTCTCTTTGCCTCCCACTTCAGCTCTTCATCTTACTAGCAACCTGCAAGGAACAGGAGGAGATGCAGATGAAGCAGAGGCTGCAGCAGACAGAGCAAAGAAGAGAAAAGATACTCTGCTCCCTAATTCAACCCCCTTCTCTCTTATTGGGGCAGATTTTAAAAGCCCTGCGCGCGTAAATCCAGCTGGATTTACACGCACAGGGGACTTGCGCACCGATGCACCTATGTTGCATAGGCAGCCGGTGCGCGCAAAGCCCTGGGATGCGCATAAGTCCCGGGGCTTTGCTCGGGGGGTGTTTTGGGGGCATGTCGGGGTGCGTGTTGGGGGCAGCATGGCATTCGGGGGCATGCTGGGGGCAAGGCCCTGGGCATCTTGCCAGCCCGGGGGCATTCCGGGGTTGTGGCCGAGGCCTCCGAACCAGCCCCGGGCCGGGGAATGGCGCGCCGGCAGCCAGCCGTTGCGCAAGTTACGCCTGCCTCAGGCAGGCGTAACTTTCTCAACAAAGGTAGGGGGGATTTAGTTAGGGCTGGGGAGTGGGTTAGGTAAGGGAAGGGAGGGGAAGGTGGGGGGGCCGGAAAAAAAGTTCCCTCCGAGGCCGCTCCAATTTTGGAGCGGCCTCGGAGGGAACGGAGGCAGGCTGCTCAGCTTGCCACGCACAGGTCGCACAATTGTGTACCCCCCTGCGCGCGCTGACCCTGGATTTTATAACATGAGCACGAACAAATCTACGCCTGCGCATAACTTTAAAAATCTACCCCATTGTTCCTCCTCTCCTCCTGCCTGATGAATACAGGAGGGAAGGAGTGAAGTTGGAGGGGACAGAGAAAGCAGACAGAATGTTTGGTCCCTCAAAGATTTCTTAATTCAAAACAAAGATGATTTTGATCTAATTCCTGGATGGAGAGATAAAATTCTTCTAAAGAGAAATCTTTATACAAAAGTTATTGTACCTGCATTTGTAGCCAATCATGCACTAACCACAAAAGCCTGCATGTAGTCTGGAAATTTGAAAATGCTGGTTTTCCACATTTGGCAGAGACAACATTAATTTCAGGTCATAGAAACCTGATGACTGGCACTACAGCTGACAAGTTTCAAGCTTGTGCTAATTCATTTCTTTTTTGTTTCTATTACCATATGTCCAACATATGAGCACATATTAACTGTGTAACTAACAGCAGGACAAACTGCAGATACTGAGGGCATTATCAGCATGCATAAAGATTAGGACTTCTTCAAAAATATAAAAAGGATGGTGGTACTTGATTTCAATTCAAAGCAAAAGTGACATTTCACAGTTAAAATTTTGTAACTTATATGTCTTAATTTTTGTAATTAGTAAATCTTATATTTGTATATAGTTAAATATTGTTCAATATATGAAAGATTTTCAATAAATACTGACTTTTTGACTTATAGAGAAATGCAAATATGCAAAATTATACAAATTTGCCCCTTAAATATTGAAAATGTTTGAAAAATATGACAGGGAATTTGTAACTCTTGCTGTAGAATCTTGAAAAATCTGCTGCATGAAATTGGTTGTTGTTATTTTTGCTATTTGGATTGCCAAACAGCAATCTTTATTCTTTGATGTAAAAAGAAGCTCATTTTTGCTCATGTTGTTTTCATTCCAAATTTCTATGGACTATTAGATACAGCTTGAATATGTCTCAAAAGAATATTTAATGTAAACTTATAGTCACAATGATGAGTTCAGCAGCTTATTTAAAAGTTCAAATCATCTATACATAATTCATATGAATAACTGGTTGCAAATGAACTATATGAAGTAATATTTTTATTTATTTATTTACCGGCTTTTATATACCGACGAACGTTGGGAACATCTCATCGGTTTACATAGAACAAAATTAGCAACAGGCTTTACAGGTAACGCATAATTAAAAGAGTAACAAGCTTTACAGGTAACACATAACTAAGGAGTAACAAAAAATTATCAGTAGGCTTTACAGGGAAAACTTAAATAAACTTAGTGGAGCAATAAATTCGTAGACGTTGAGAAAACATGTATACACAGGATTGCATGTAGGATACAGAGATAATGCTATATATAAGTGATGTACAGGGATAAGATTGCAAGGACGTTGAGAGACTGGGGTAGCCGTGGAGAGAAATATACAAGGTGGTGATGGAGTGTGCGGGCGGTTAGGTGTAAGAGTGCTTGAAGAACCAAGTCTTGAAGTTTTGCCTGAATATTTTTGGGCAAGTTTCCTGGCGGAGAGAGGTTGGCAGTTTGTTCCAGAGGAAAGGGCCTGCTAGGGAGAGGGCCCTTTCATTTGTGGCGCGAAGCTTAGTCAGCTTGGGTGAGGGGTATGTAGTGTGGCCAGGTATTGTTTTCTAGTGGGTCTATTATTGTTGTGAAAGGTGAAATGCTCTTTAAACCAGTGCATGTTCTGGTTGTGAAGGGATTTGTGAATTAGAGTGAGAGCTCTGAAGGTAATTCTAGATGTTACGGGTAACCAATGCAGATGTTTGAGTACAGGGGTTATGTGATCATTTTTGTGGGTGTTAGTGAGTATACGGGCAGCTGCATTTTGGAGGAGTTGCAGCGGTTGTATGGTGCTTTTAGGTAAGCCCAGCAGCATGGAGTTGCAGTAATCTATTTTCGATAGGACGAGGGTTTGTAGTATGGTATGAAAATCATTGAGATGTAACAGAGGTTTGAGTTTTATTAGAGTGTGCAATTTGAAGAAGCAGTCTTTCAGGGTATTATTGATGAATTTTTTGCAGTTAAGGTGATTGTCAAGGGAGACGCCAAGGCTGTGTACATGAGGAGAGAAGGTGATATTAGCGGAGGGATCATTGTTCATTGGTAGAGAAGGAGAAATGTTGGGGGGTGAAATGAGGATGAATTCCGTTTTAGCGGCATTGAGTTTGAGAAAGTTGTTGAATAGCAGGCTGCTGATAACAGAGAGGGTGGATTTCCATTCAAAATGTTAAATGTTTGCCAGGATTCTTTCCTCCCTTAGAGATAAATTTTCAAGAGAGTTATGCACATGAAAATGGCAGGCCTCCAACCTGCCCCCCCCCCACCCAAAACACGCCCCCTGGCCCACCTCTTCAAAGAGGCCCAGCACTTATTCACATGCCGACCTTTATACACATGGCCGGGCCTCTTTAAAAAGTGGCCCAGTGCGTGCAAGGCCCGGCCATGCACGTAAAGACCGGAATTTGCGTGCGTAGAGCTTTTTAAATCTGGCCGAAAGAGTTTGTAAGGATGTCTTCTTCTGGTGAGAAGGCTAGTAGGAACAGCAGTAAATTTTAAAAGGAACGTGTGTGCTCCCATTGGGCATGTGAGCAAAAATATACTCAATGTTATATTGTGTTTTCAAGTACATGTGTATCATTTAAAATATCCCTACCTTGCATGTCTATTGGAGCATTTGTGCATATTCTCTTATCTCTCTATCTCTCTCTCTCGCCTATTTTAAAGAGACAAGCTGACATTCTATCTATCTCTCCCATTATAAAAGGGGCACTTTCAACTCAGTGTGGGTTTTGGGGAGGGGGCAGTGTTACAAGGGTCTATAGACCCTTGCTCTCTAGATAGACCAATGTAACACTGCCCCCCCCCCCCAACTTCTGCTTATTAGCTGCCTTACTGAATGACTATTTAAAAATAAACACACCAACTTCTGTTTATTAACGGCCTTACTGACTATTAAAAGCACAAACACACAAACACGCATAATAATATGCCCCAATAGTTTACTTCACCGGTAGATATAGTATACTTGGATTTTCAGAAGGCATTTGACAAAGTTCCTCATGAGAGGCTTCTAGGAAAAGTAAAAAGTCATGGGATAGGTGGCGATGTCCTTTCGTGGATTGCAAACTGGCTAAAAGACAGGAAACAGAGAGTAGGATTAAATGGGCAATTTTCTCAGTGGAAGGGAGTGGACAGTGGAGAGCCTCAGGGATCTGTATTGGGACCCTTACTGTTCAATATATTTATAAATGATCTGGAAAGAAATACGACAAGTGAGATAATCAAATTTGCAGATGACACAAAATTGTTCAGAGTAGTTAAATCACAAGCAGATTGTGATAAATTGCAGGAAGACCTTGTGAGACTGGAAAATTGGGCATCCAAATGGCAGATGAAATTTAATGTGGAAAAGTGCAAGGTGATGCATATAGGGAGAAATAACCCATGCTATAATTACACAATGTTGGGTTCCATATTAGGTGCTACAATCCAAGAAAGAGATCTAGGTGTCATAGTGGATAACACATTGAATCGTCGGTGCAGTGTGCTGCGGCAGTCAAAAAAGCAAACAGAATGTTGGGAATTATTAGAAAAGGAATGATGAATAAAACGGAAAATGTCATAATGCCTCTGTATCGCTCCATGGTGAGACCGCACCTTGAATACTGTGTACAATTCTGGTCGCCGCATCTCAAAAAAGATATAATTGCGATGGAGAAGGTACAGAGAAGGGCTACCAAAATGATAAGGGGAATGGAACAACTCCCCTATGAGGAAAGACTAAAGAGGTTAGGACTTTTCAGCTTGGAGAAGAGACGACTGAGGGGGGATATAATAGAGGTGTTTAAAAATCATGAGAGGTCTAGAACGGGTAGATGTGAATCGGTTATTTACTCTTTCGGATAGTAGAAAGACTAGGGGGCACTCCATGAAGTTAGCATGGGGCACATTTAAAACTAATCGGAGAAAGTTCTTTTTTACTCAACGCACAATTAAACTCTGGAATTTGTTGCCAGAGAATGTGGTTCGTGCAGTTAGTATAGCTGTGTTTAAAAAAGGATTGGATAAGTTCTTGGAGGAGAAGTCCATTACCTGCTATTAAGTTCACTTAGAGAATAGCCACTGCCATTAGCAATGGTTACATGGAATAGACTTAGTTTTCTGGGTACTTGCCAGGTTCTTATGGCCTGGATTAGCCACTGTTGGAAACAGGATGCTGGGCTTGATGGACCCTTGGTCTGACCCAGTATGGCATTTTCTTATGTTCTTATGTTCTTATGTACTTTTAAAAGAAAATTCCCAAACAAAACTTACTGATTCCTTTTCAGCCAACAGCAAGGTGATCCTCTCCTCTCAGGTGATTATCCATGAAAAAATACATCAGCGTCAGTTTGGGATGGGTGCAAGAGTGATAGGCATGGCAGAATGAAACATGGGTCCTTGTTGATGTCAACAGTCAACAAACTAGGATCCCATCATCTTTCTGTAATATAGACTGCAAGCCAGTGCAGGAGCCTACGTCCATCTATTCTTATCCAAACGTACACTTTAAAGGAAGACAAGAAACAGGCTACAGCATCACCTCTTTAAAAAAGGGAGATGTGCTAAAGTATTCAATGGGTTTTAATGGAAATTATTGTGAACGGGTGATAATTAATTTCACTTATATTTTTAATGCAGTGCATTTTATTAGAACCACAATATTGTGGTTCTAATAAAATGCACTCCAGACCTCGTCTGGAGTATCGGTATAGTAAAAGAATTTAAATAATATTGCACTTTAAGTGTTATTTCACTTAATTATTTGAGTTAATGCACTTATATGGGAACATTTTAAAGCCATTTCTGCAGGTAAACAGTGATTTACCCCAGGAAATCATCTGTCTGAAAATTGCCTTCACCCAAACAACACAAAGTATGCACTTTAATTCACAACATGTGCACTTTTAGCTGTCCCCTGGGCCAAGTTGCAACTCTACACATAGGAATGAATTTTCAAAGGAGTTATGGAGCTAAAATTAGCATATAAGTGCATAAGTTGCTTGTACTAGCATGCATGCTATTTTACAAACATCAAAAGTATGCATGTATCTTCAGTTTTGTGCACATATTTACCTGCACAAAAAAAGGGGCAATATAGGAGGGTCCCTAGACAGGGCCAAGAGGTACACACAAAAGTTGCTATTTTTTAAGAGATTTACATGAATACATTTGGCAACTTATTTGCACAATTTTACACCTAGAAAATAATTTAGCACAATTTCTATTATTCATCTGTTTTCTGCTATTGGTTGGGTGGGAAGTCTGAGTCTCCACCTGGAGAAGGAATGGATGAACTGGTGGAGGTATCGGCAAACTGTTAATTTCAGTTTCTTATGCATTTACACATGTTGTAAAATATACCAACTTCTGTGGAGAAATCAGGGTTTATGCAAACAAGTTCTATTTTTTTCATGTGTAAAATATACATTTGTTTATTTATAAGATGTGTAGGAAAAGTATGAGCTTTCTATTCATTGTAGGGATTCTCGTGTAAACAAACATATGAATGTATTTCGGGGGGGGGGGGGGGGAGGGGGGTAGACACATCTACATTTTATAATCTGTGCATACCTAATATGCCAAGCTAAAAACTATTGTTGTAGATTACCACACAGCCATAGACGCGAATATATAGAGCCATATGGAGATATTTGAAAGTTATCCTTATACAGGTGGATTTTAAAATGAGCGTGCGCATCAGCACGCAAGCAAGAATATGTTAGAATTTGTAATCGTACGCACACTTATGCTCGTTTGTTTTAAAATGTACCAACTGTGTAGAGTATGCTCCTAATTTTAAGAGGTTATTCAGGCACAGTTAGCATACATGTGTCTTCAGTAGGACCACGTCAACTTTTTCAGGCATATTACAGCAATTTTAAAACATGCTCGTGCAAAGCATATTCCCATTTTTCCAATTACTCCACCAGTTTGTCCAGTTAATAGGAAGGTCTTTCAGACCCCTCTGGTTTTTCATCCTGCACACTGCCCAGTTGACCTGGACCACTAACCCTGCCCTATAAGCCCTAAAACTTGAGATCTACAGACTTGCATCTTCTCAGCAGCAGCAACAAAGTTACACAGATATCTAGTTTATGTGTGGTGTGGGTTCTGATTTAAAAATTTGAAGTTACGTGCATAAGTCTTGACCCCTGCCATGAAATGCCCATTCCCTGCCCCTTTTCCTCCCCCTTATTCCTCAAATGCACATGCATTGCAACAGATGCACTAGGTCCCTTACCAACAGGACTAGTAACAGCATGATGGGATTTTTAATTCACTTTTAAGTCTCTCCAAAGAGCTGACTGTAATTGGCTAGCTGAAGGGCATACGGTAGACCTTGCATTTAACTATATATTTCATGTACGCTATCTATAATTATATTTAACTATGTTTTTTGTGTTTACCTACTGTTACAGCATAACCTTGGTTTCCCGCACCCTCTAACCCCTTTCCCCCTTCCTTCCCCCCCCCCCCCCCCCCAGTTTATATTATCAGTTTCAATGTAAAGCCCTGTTGGCTACTTATTGTTCTATGGAAACCGATGTGATGTTTTCTTAACGAATGTCGGTATACAAAAACTTTCAAATAAATAATAATAAATAAAGATAGAGAGAGTGTGGTCTTTTTAAGTTAGCTCATGAAGAGTAAAGAGTTATTTTTCCTTTTCCCCTGCTGAGTTGGGCCCACTAACCCAACTTGGTATTTTGCTTGCATTCAGAGGAGATTCATCAGCAGTATACTCCCTGTCTGACAGGGTCTACTTCATTTTTTAGATTTTGGAATCATTTTTCTCCTTCCAGGAATACCCTGTGCTTTGGAGAGGGGCAACCCCCACAATCCAGAGGGTATGGCCCGGAGATCTGTGAGCTTAATCCTTCTACTCCATTGAGAATGCAAGACTAGTGGTAGCTCCACCCAATGTGGAATATTATTGGATTTAAAGACATTTGGATTTTTTCCCCTTTTTGTTACTGTGGAGGTTTTTTCCCACCTGTCTTCACAACTTGGAGGAAGAAGCTAGAGAACTTTGGTCAAAACTGGAAAGAACAGACTTTTTTTCCCAGAGGACTCACACAGAGTGGAAGTAGAGAAGGGATGGAAACATCAAGATCTGGAGACTCCCAATTGGATCTCCACCTTAAAGGGATCAGGACAGAAGCTGAGGACAAAAGAGAGAACTTGGAAATCAGGTAGGATCATTTTGTGGCATGGGATACCCCAACTTACTGTGCTGTTTGTGTACAGATGAGGAGACGGTGGCAAACTCCCTCCCAGGAACTAAGGAGATGGACACAAGCACCCCAGCAGAGAGATAATGTAAATAAATTAAATGGTACATTTTCATCTGTGGAAGTTTGTGGGGCTGTGATTGATGTTTTGGATGTAGTCAGTAAACTTTATTTGAACACCCAGTCTGAGTCCAGCCTGTTTGTCCCTGAGGACAAGCTGTGAGAAACACACACATCAGGAGAAACACTCCGTCACCTGTGCTACAAAGGATGTCCTTCCCCCCCCCCCCCCCCCCAACATACACACACACAGAAAGAGCTCACTCCCTGGGAGTTGTAGAGAGAATGGGAGGGATGGAGCGAGTAGCCCCGACTAACTTTTACCATCTCAATGGAAACTGATGCATACATTTGTTCACCTGACTCAGCCCCCACCCCTCTCTCCCCAACAGGTAGAGGTGTGCACGCTGTGAGTAACGCACATGCTTTTACAAACAGTGAGGGGGCAGACACTTTTGGAGGCCTAGTTTGCCCAGGTTAATTCAGAGTTGCTGTAATTACCCATAAACTTCCTTGCAGATGGGGCTATTAGAAGCATTCCTGCAAAACTAAAAATATTTTTTGCCATGAATTGTCAGGAACTGCATCTGTAAAATAAATAGTTGTAAGTAAATGCGAATGTGCATCTGCATCTATTCTCAGTGTAATCTCTTATCCCACCACCAGGGAAATCATATGTTGTGTGAGTTATCTCAATGCACAAGTAACAGCACAAAGCTGGGGTTGTGGGTCTTGTAAGAAATAGCTAGCAGCTGCCTTAAGTTAGGCTAGGCAAAAGGAATTTTTCCACAGGTGACCAATGTGATCCCTGCAAGAAATAAAAAAATCAGCCAGGTCCTATTTCAAGGGACTCATTAGGCAGCTCTTAAAACAGGGGAAGGTAGTGATGTTTGTTTTAAATTTTGTGATGAAAAATTAAAGAGAGGGTTCACTTCTGCTGGATGTCCTAATTTTCCCAAAATATTAATAAAAAGGTTTAAGTGTTTAAATTGTTCCCATAGGGAATAGTGGGTACTACATGGCAGTGCTCCAGCATGGACATAACATCTGTATCAGGTTGGAATAAATATATTCAGGTCTCAGGGATGAATAAAAGGCAAATATGTGTTTGGGTAAATTGATGTGTATAGGCATGTCTGAGGACAAAGGAAAGGCTATTTAATGCTTTGTTTATGGTAATTCTGCCCCCTGCATACCATGAATAACTTTAGGTTATTCCCAATATTTGTTTTTGCTAAATATCTCCCAAATATCTGCTTTTCTGACAGCTGCTAGTCAGCTTTTTTTCTTGTATTTGTCCTCCATAGGTCAAAATGAGTTTCGATGAATTGCTCCTTGGATGAGCATTTGACTGCAGAGGTTACATTGCTTTATAGAACGTCACTTTTGAGATTACTTCCTTTCTTCTGGATGCTAATATTGTGTTCTGGTTATCTCAAGGTGAGCAAAAAGTACAAACAGCATTTCACTGTTAATAGCTGCACTGAACCAGCAGGCTTCCAAGGCATGAAAGAGTAAGCATGCTGCATGGTTTAAAATGCAGATGATTTCTACACTGAATGACCTATGAATTGCCTATTAGATTGTTCTACTACATACTGTGTATAAGGCTTGTTTTAGAACCAGGAGAGAAATGAGTTTAATTTCCAAAGCAATACTATTTTTATTTTTAGTCTCCTGTGATCAATTTTGCATTTTCCGAACAGTAACAAATTTAACAAATCTCCAAAGAATAGAATCAGCTGTAAGCAAGACATTCCGCTCGGGGCTGGTAATGTCTGCAGCTCCTGTTCTAATGTCATGCCGCTTCAATTTGATATGTACATTGCTCACAATATTACCATTGGGCTGCAAAATAACATGTGCCATTCCAACTCTCATGAAAAGTATATCGAACAATGACTTCATTTGTTTGGCTGGCTTTTTATCCTGCATATAAAGGTCAGCAATAACCAAGGGAAAAAAAACGGAGGTTTGTCCTGTATCTGCTTTATCATTCAGCCGAAGTCAGAAAACATTTCAGGGCACATTTTAGGCCTGATGGGAGGCACAATTTTTAAAGGAAGTTGCCCCCATTGAAAATTGCCCTTCCCTCAGGGACCAAAATGATATGAGTGGTGAAGCAAAGGATGTACTTTAATTCACAGGAATAAAGGGGGTTTGGCTTATGACAGAATGGATATTTTACTGCTAATTCTGGAAAGCAGGTGCAATAACTGTGCATACCTTTTTACCCACAGTACCTGCCAACCCTAGATTCTCCAAAGGAAACTCCATAGTAAGTTTCCCATTGAAAAGGAGCTTACAGGTACCCAAGGGGGGTTTGAGAATTCCCTTTATATGATTTGAGAAAAAACGTTTCCAAGTTTTCTAAGAAAACAAAAATGTATTTGTCTAAATATTCTTCTTAAATTTCAAACCTGCCTTTCTGCTGGTAAATTAGGCAAAGAAGAATCCAATTCATATGAAGTCTGAAATAAAAATTATAATAACATTGAAAACAAAAGACTAGTATAAACTGAATCAACAATAAAGCATGACTCCCCATACAATGAATGGTGTGACTCAAAGTACATAAATACAGCGAAAACAGCAAAATGCATGCATGCTGTAATTAACATGTACAGATGTCAATATTCAAACAATAGGAGGACTTGTCCAGCTATGTAGCAAGAGCTGAAAATCTGGTTATGTTCTGCGGCTAACGGAATAGCCAGATAAGTTGTGTGTGTGGGGGTGGGGGGGGGGGGGGGGGGAAGGGGCAGATCAAGGTTGCGCTACTTAACCAGGTAAGTTATCTGGTAAATGGCCCTAATGCCAAGAAAGCTTTAAAAGTTAGGAACAACATTTTAAACAAACTGTGGAATTTTAGCAGGATTCAGTGAAAGGCTGTCAAAATAGGGGTGACTCTATTGTACCACATGCCACAAATAATAAATGGGCTAGAAAAAATTTGAACCTGTTGTAACTTCTGCTTAGTTTTATTTGAGAAGCCCACACAAAGAATGTTGCAATAATCATATCTGATGTACACGAACGCACACATGACAGTTGAAAAAACAGTGTAATCTAATACCAAATGTAGATATCTGAGCCTAACCAAATTAAAAAATACAGGAAATGGGCAAGTTCTAGTTAGTGTAGCTTTTATTCAAGCTTCTTGCAATTTCATTAAACTACATGGAAAGGAAACTCAATCACTGAAGTATGAAAAATTCTGTCTTACAGAAAAATGGGAGGGAGAGGATGACATAGTAACCCTTACTCAGGCTTGTCCAGTTGCATACCAGCATTTTAATTATTCCAGAGATTTAAAAGAGGAGTGGATGGATTTTATTTAGAATTATTCAGGGTAGATATTCAAAGATGAACAGCTTAGTAAGGCCTGGATTTTCTAAAATTGCACGGCATTCTGGAATCACACAGTAACGGGGGGCGGGGGGGGGGCGAAGCGGGGGGTGGGCCTGCGAAAGCCAGCAGCAATTGCACCACCGCGGTATTATCGTGCCGGCTTTCGCACCCAATTGCGCTACCGTGAAAGGTGGTGCTATTGGGTGCACTACTGGCAGCGATAACGGGTCTTACCTTATCACTGCCAGCGAAGTTACCGCCGTTGTCCACCCTGACGTCGCCCCGACTCCTCCTCTTCCAGTCCCGGACTCTGTCCAGAATCCGCCCCTATCTAGCTATTGCACGCGAAAAGGGACTTTTCACGTGCAACAGGGATAGAAAATGACCTCCTAAGTTAGCCGGATGAGTTATTATCTGGTTAACTTACAAAGGATATTTATCAGCACAACTATGCTGCTGAATATCACTTATTAAGTCAATAGTTGGCAAGATAAGTCTTATCCAGCTAATTTTAGACCTGCTATTGAGTTTGTCTAACTTATTCAGTTAACTTAACTAGATACATTTGAATAACTACTAATAAGGAAATTTATGAAGCCATGATAGGGCTATAATGCATGGTAAAAAGTGCTTATCGCGTGATATATCCCTAGTGTGGCAATATTGTGTGATATTCACAATATTGAGTGATGTATAGACACCAATCTGACCCCTATATACAATAGCTTGCTTTGCATAAAAATTGTATAATCCATGCAAAGCAGCTAAAGCATATTACATTTTATATATATAAAATAACATGGCAAACTTAGAAAATATTCTACCACTTTATTTTATCTATAATTGTAGTAAAAAACAGTCTTCTAAGCAGGAGCACCGAGATCCCAAGCAGCTCATGCTGGTCCCATGGTAGAATCAATAGGCCATGCAGCCGACACTTAA
Organism: Rhinatrema bivittatum; assembly: GCF_901001135.1. Lineage (NCBI taxonomy): Eukaryota > Metazoa > Chordata > Amphibia > Gymnophiona > Rhinatrematidae > Rhinatrema > Rhinatrema bivittatum. Next base: position 563,890,537 of record NC_042616.1, read on the forward strand.
CCCCCAAAAGGATAGCCGATGGCCCAAGTGCAGGAGATGGCTCCAGGACCCCCTTCTGGACCACCAGGGACTTTGGAAAGTCTTGGGGAGGACTCCTGACCCCTGACCCCCAGTACCAGAGTCTTCGTCTTCTTTAGCTCCAGAGTCTTCATGCACGCGTCGAGCCCTAGGGAGGCCTGATGGCTTTCCCCGTTCCCTCCAAGGCCGCTCGGAAATCGAAGCGGCCTTGGAGGGAAACTTTTTTTTTTTGTCTCTCCCCACCTTTCCCTCTCTTCCCCTATCTAACCCACCCCAGCCCTACCTAAACTCCCCCCCCCCCCCCCCCCCACTTTTTTCGTTGAGTTACACCTGCCTCTGGTAGGTTAACTTGCAAGGCAGGTCTGCCATGCCGGCGTGCCAGGCCCCAACACAGGCCGCTGTGTTGGGGCACTGGGCCACGCCCCCCGGACCACCCCGGACCACCCCAGACCACAGGCACACCCCGGACCCGCCCCGGATCGTGCCTCTCTGCTGCTTCCTTTTTGACCTTGCTAATACTTGTATAAAATATCTTTATATTCCCTCTTCCTTATCTTGCTCCCTCAAGGACTTAGGTAGTTCCCAAAGCTCAGATTCAGTTAGAAGAGCCGAGGTGCTCTGCTTGTCTCTGGGGATCGCGCCCGGGCTGAGAGGAAGTGTCTGCCGATGAGTCACTCCAGTCAGAATTGCCCCCCCGATGAACCTGCACTTGAAACAACTCTTGTTCCTTTTTTCTTTTTGTACCCTTCCCTTTCGCTTCTCGTGATAATCTTGACTCCGCATCTCGCAATTCTGCAGCTGTCTCTCACTCTGTTCTTGTCCCAGTGGGGGCTTCAGATGTCCTGGTATCATTGCTGTCCCTGTTGGTTGTTTGTTCCGGCACTCACTTCTGCGACATGCAATGCCCTATACTCCCCCCAGCTCCTCCAATGCTGCTGGCTCTCTGGCCGCATAGTCGTCACAATATCCCTTGTATCTTCCTGTGGCACCCTCTTTCTGACTTGCCACACCCATCATCCGTCTACTTCCTTCTGACGTAGACGTGTTCTCTGCCGCTGCTGGATAAGGCCCAATACCACCCTGCCAGGACGCCGTTGGCTGCCACCATGGGTTACACATCTGCGGGTATGCTTGTGGGAACATGGGCAGCAATTGCAGTGCAGTTGCGGGCCACAGTGCACAGCTGTTGGGGTTCACATCCTGCCCTCTCTGTGTGGTCACTGTCATGGCTTGCCCTTGCAGTCCTGGTTCCATCGGTGGCCACATAGGCCAAAATCGCCATTGAGCTGGACCGTATGTCCCGCCCGTTGGATGTATCGTGGCTTGCCCCTGCTCGCTGTTCGGCTCTGCTGCGCCTCCTGTGCGGCTGCTACGTTGCCAGTCTTTGGCATGGCTGGTTCAACTTCCTGTGCCACTGCCTGTCCCCTCATGATTTCCTCTGGTTGAGCCCTCCGTCTCCTCAGTGTGCAGCCCATCTGGCCTCCTCCAAGCATCCCACCTTCCATAGCCATGGTTGGGACCCCTCTGTTTTGTGCTCACTGAGATTGGCCCTCCCTCGACTTCCCACTGTTCCTTCCCGTGGTCCTCTTCCTTCAGCCATGTGGAGTAACATGTAGGCCTTTAGCCCTGTCCTCCGTGCTTCAGCAGGGTCTTTAAATTTAAGGAGGGAGGGGGAGGAAGGGTTTCTTTCCCTGACGGCATCAATTGAGGCCTAAACTTACAGCTCCTGCAGTCCCATGGGTCCGTGGTGGGTGGGAGGCAGGTCGGGTGCCTGTGGGTCGGGTGCCTGCCCCAGATCAACCTCCTTCATGCTCCATGGGTGTGCTTGTGCCTCCGATCCGTTGTGACATGCGGCTTTTGAGCCTTGCCTCACGGTCCTTGCAACACGGGCCCGGCCGAGCAAAGAGGAAGTGCCGGGCACCTGCAGCAAAGTTATGGCTGGCCTCAGTCTCACAATGAACACGAGGCCGACATCAGCCGCAGTGCTGCAACGTCATCGTGCGCTCTCCCCGTCCCCCTCCCCTTGCTTCTCATTCAGGAACGGAGGGAGAAATGTCGTGGCAGGTAAGGGGAGGTCCCCTCGGGCTCCCGCCATGTTAATGGGGGGGCCTCCCCGCAAGGAGTGCATCAGCCCTTTTATAGATAGAAAAATGGGCAAAAATCTCTAGTTCGTCTGGTTCTGAGTACATAATATCCAAACCAAAATGTAAAATGAGACGGCACATACTTAACTTATGGAAGGACTGATGGTTTTAGGGACCATGTGACATTTTCAACCCTGTTAGCCTCACTCAATGATTTTATAATGTGTTGGACAAATGATCTTCTTTTATTGGTTATGTTTCATCTCAATATAATGGTCGGATTCCACAATTATACTTTGCCCTCATGATCAGAAGTTAGAGCATTTTGTCTATATATATAGACAGAGAGACAAAAAAAGAAATTGGGCAAAGTATGTGGTGTGTAAAGTGCTCTGTCAATTACAGCAAAACAATATCAAAAGAGGGAAAAAAGCACTAATGTTGAATGTTTGTATTAAAAATGAACAAACTTTATTTGAAAATTTACAAATGTAAAAAATAAAAATAAAAGAGTAGTTCCATTCATTAAATATGAATATAATGCTTGGTTTTCATTCCTGTAACACCAAATATATAAAAAAAACTGGATATATCTAGTCAATGCCTGAGCTTTGATTTTGCTTTAAAGTCAAAATAGCTAGCGTACTCATGATGTCTATACATTAAGAATTTCCTAAGCTGAAGGGGGCTTCAAGTTTACAAGGAGCCATATTTATATTAATGAAAAAAAAACAGCTATTTTGGTTTATTTTTCATATTTTTAAATTTTCAAATAAAGGGGGTCATTTTCCAAAGGCTTATCACATGCAAAAAGGCCCTTTTTGCGTGAGATAGCATGCAAATTAGATTGGGGTGGAGTCGGGGAGGGGAGGGGCGGAGCCCTGGCGGGGAGGGGGCGGAGTGGGTGGTGGCTTTGCTGCTGGCGATAATGTTACTGTTATGGTTATGAGGTGTTGGAGTGGATTCTTGGGTACTGCGGTGATGGCCGCTCCCACGGGAAGGAGCCCCGTGAGGAACTGCAGTACTAGGCTAGACTCTATACACGCAGACACAGAGCAATTTGTATTTATTATACAGCTCGATGGTACTGCCCGGGGAGCGGGCAGCAGTGGAGGTAACCCAGTGAAGTAGCCCAGGGGTCTTCAGCAGAGGAGACCAGTCTCACACTCGAGTAGGTGGTAGGCAGCATGGCGTAGCAGTGCCAGGTCCAGGATGTAGGCAAGGAGCGCTGAAGCTGGAGAGGAAACAGACTGAGAGGGTTAGTACTCACTGAAGCAGAAGCTGTATAGTAAATGGTCCAGGCAGGCAGAAGTTGTTCAGTGGCAGGCACCAGAATAGGGAGAGCAGGCCCTCGAGGAGCGAGTACCCAGTATCCCAGGATAGGAACCTGAAATAGAGCAGAAGGGCCCCCGAGGAGCGGGTACCCAGGTTAGGAGAAATACCCCGAAGGGCAGAGAGAGCTTCCTGCAGCAGCTAAGAAGCGGCAGAGCAGCTTAGACCGGAGTCAATCCAATCCTTGCTTACTCAGTTTGTTAGCAAACGAAGGGCAGGCTAAATAACAGGATGTGATGACGTCACTCGGAGGGGACGCCCCCGAGGTTCCCGCCAGGACGTGGATAAAGATGTGGGTGGTGTGTGCTCGCGGACCCTAGGAGGCCCTCAGGAAAATCATAGGAATATTTCTTGTTTGCAAGCTTTTGATCTAATGAACACCATCGCCGTTGCAGATCCGGGGACGCCGGAGAGAGCGGCATGAAGATGTGGCAGCAGCCATCTTCCCAAGGTTTGAGAAGAGAGAAGGAAGAAAGGTGAGGCACAGAGGTCAAAGCCATCTGAGACCAACTGATGCAACAGTTACTAACATTTTCGTCAGCAGTAGTGCGCCAAATAGCACCACCTTTCACGGTAGCACTATTCGGTGCGAAAGCCAGCAGCTGGCACACCGCAGCCACTGAAATTCCACTGCCATGGTGCGAAGGCTGTGCGCTTTCGCAGGCCCCGCCCTCCTCTTCACCCCCCCCCCCCCCCCCCATTTTCGCAGGATTCAGCATTCTGCGAAGAATGATGAATCCAGGCGAACGTTTGTTCATTTTTAATACAAGCATTCAACATTAGTGCTCTTTTTGTTATTTTTTTTTTAAAGAACAATTTCAAAGCCTTCATTAGATCAAAGGTTGCAAACAAGAAAATTCCTATGCTTTAATTTCAAACATGGATATTCCCTTTCCAAGCTTTTAGTGGTGATCAGAAATTAAAAATTCTGAACACATTGTGATGCACTGTTCTGCTGAGTACTGTAAATCCTTCAAGTTGAAAAATATGCCATTCAAATTATAAATGTCTAATCAATACTTTATGATAGTTCATTACGGCAGGGAAAATGAAGTCATTCATTTAAAGTACCAATGCACCTTTGGATACATATTTAAAAATGTTTATAACTGTTTTCAATCACCTTCAAAAGAAGTTATTGCACATTTTTATTTTTATTATAGTGGTTTCCTCTTTCTGGCTAGCCCCATAAGAATTGCCTTGCTTTTTCCCTGATTTCATCCATCACATTTAAGAAATGTCCAAATACGTTTATTTTCTTTGTTGGTTTGCATTGAAAAAGAGGTTCTATAATGTAGCATAAGAAATGGGACTATTGAGTGAGGAATCATCATTGCCATATTAATTAGATCTTTTTAAAATAAACATTAATATACATTTTTTGAATAATATTCTGAAAGAATTGTTAATAAAACTCACCTTTATGTGGTATTTGTAAATCTGTAATATGATCAGTTTGTGAATGATTAGTTAGCTCCTACTGCTTTTTCCATTGTACAATTAATTTTATGTCACAGAAAATTAAATTATTTTACAGAAGTTCAATGGACTTATTGGAAATATGAAGTTCTGGTATCAACAGTGATGCATTTGATATTCTGGATTGTGATGGGGTGCATGTTACGCACCCCGTCTGCGACTGTCCCGCGTGTGGGCCTGCTCACCTTCATGGTCCCATGGCAGGTCTCGGGACAACCTCCCTCGTGGTAGTAGCCAGTCCTGCCAGACCCCGGCGACCCGCGGTGGCGGTCGCCGGGCTTTCCACTGCGCGCCAGGCCTCACGCCGAGGCTTGGCGTCCTCGACCATGTTAGTCATGCCTGTACGCATGCGCCCGCGGACTGCCCGGACTCATGTAGGGCCAAGGGCGAGCTCTAGCTCCGCGGCGCGCCCTGATCGATCCCTCGTTCTAAGGAAGTTCCTGTCTCTACTTCCTTGCCTTGGCATTCGGGTCGGTTTGTTCTAAGATTGCCTCTGTGCTTGTACCTGTTCCTGCTTGTTCGTAGTCTCATTCCAGGATCCTTCTGTACCAGTTCTGTTCCTGACTTGTTCCTGCATCCTAGTTCCGTGTCCTGCTTGTTCCTATGTTCATCTGTCTACCCAGGTAGTACCCTCAGACAGTCTTACTGGTACTGACCTCAGCTTGCTCCTGACTTGCCTGCCTGCCTGCCTGCCTCCTGCCTCAAAGACCACAGCCTGTTCCTGACCTGCCTGCCTGCCTGCCGCCTGCCTGCCACCTGCCTCAAAGACCACAGCCTGTTCCTGACCTGCCTGCCTACCTGCCACCTGCCTCAAAGACTTCAGCTTGCTCCTGACCTGCCTGCCTGTCTGCCACCTGCCTCAAGACCTCAGCCTGCCTTTGACCTCGTTTGACCTCTGGTACCTGCTTCGCTGACCATTTCTCGGGCTGATCCCTGGATCTTGACCTTTGCCTGCCTGATTTCATCTCCAGATTCTGGCTCTGTTCCTCGCCTTGTCATCACCAACTCTGTTCTTGTTCTCCTTGTTCCAACCAGCAGCCACCTTTGAACCTGATAGCGCTCCCCCTGTCTCCATGGGCACACCGGACTTTCATTCTCTTAGGAGATCCTGTGAGGCCCACCTAAGTCCAAGCGGCCCGGGTCCCTATGGGCTCCTTCCGGGAGGACCTCGGGCTTCCAGTGGTGAAGATCTTCTCAGCCTCTGTCTCCTCCAGTGCTCCTCCCCCTGGGGGCAGCTACCTCCTGTTCCCTTTCAGGAGGCTTTCCATCTCTGACCCAAAACAAGGGTCCACCCCCAAGCACAACAGTGTGCATGTGACTCCCCAAAAAACAGTTGGTACTAAGGTAATAGAAGTGATTGAAAAATTATTAAATCAGGGACAAAAGAGAATAAGTAAAGTTGGAGAGAGGAAGCTAAAAGCAACAGAAAAAGGCCTGACTTGCAAAACAATAAAATCCTAGAATTGCAAGCTCTAATGGCAGAGTTACATCTAGACATATGGCAATGGCTATTAGAGAAATGTGGTTAAGTGATTCCCATAACTGGGATCTATCTTTAACCAGCTAGAATCTTTTCAGAAAAGATACGGTAGGCATAAAAGAAAAATGTGTAGCACTTTACATAAATAACATTAAAGCAACAAAAATAATGAAGATATGGGGAAAGGAGGAATCACTGGGGGAAGGGTAACCAACTTCAGTCCTTCAAAGCCATAAACAGGCCAGGTTTTCAGGATATTCACAATGATTATGCATGAGATAGATTTGCATGTACTGCCTCCTTTGTATACAAATCTATCTCATGCATATTCACTGTAGATATACTGAAAACCGAGCCTATTTGTGGCTTTCAAGGACTGGAGTTGACCACCCCTGCACTATGGGTTACTTTTGTAAGGGAAAATGGTACCTCAAGCTACACTAGAATAACAGACCTCAGATACAGTCAAAAGTATTGGATAGACATCTCATCAAAGACATACATAAGACTGCAGTGAAAGAGGAGGTATCACTGGTGGGAGATTGTAATCTCCCACATGTCAATTTCACCACCATCCCATCTGTGGAATCAGAAGTAGAGAGATTCTAGACTACCTTCAAGGTGCTTTCTTTAGATGTATGGTCATGGGTCCCACACAGGAGGAGGCAATATTAAACTTGTTCCTTACAAATGGGGAAAGTGTTTCTACTGTCCAAGTGGGTAGTCTCCTGAATGTCAGTGATCATCAGATGGTGTGATTTAATATAAGAACTAAAGCAGATAAGGGTCATATGAAAGTTAAGTCCAGAACTTCAGGAATGTCAACTTTGCTAAAATGGAAGAGAACCTTAAGGAGGAGCTGGCAAGGTGAGAAGTTATTTGAGAAGCAGAACAATTGTGAGCTAATCTAAAAAGAGCTCTAATAATGGAAATACATCTTCATGTTAGGATGTGAAAAAAGTAAGAGAAGAAAGAAACCAGTATGGTTGATAAAGAGATAGTTGAAAAAGTAAGAACAAAATGATAGGCATTCAAAAAGTAAAAATGATCTCATGAAGAAGAGCACAGGGAAGATTAATGGTAAAGTTAAAAGAAACAGGCAAGGTAATGAGAACAGTGAAGGCAAGAGTGGAAGAAGGGGCAGATACGACAGTAAAGCAAGGTAGCAGAAGGTATTTCATATATGTCAGTAAAAGAGAAAGGGCAAGAGGGCATGCAAGACTATGAGGGGGGAAAAGAGGACTGTGTGGAGAATGATAAGGAATAATCAGAAATCCTTAACAGCTACTTTTGTTCAGTATTCACTAGGGATTTATTTATTTGTTTATTTAACAGCTTTTTTATACCGACATTAAAATACACATCATATCGGTTTACATATTAACAAAAAGGAGGAAATTACAATAAAACAGGGGGGGGGGGTAACAGGATAACTGATAGAATAATGAGTAGAAAATAGGGAGGAAGCGAACTTAACAGAAAGGAACCAGTAACTAGTGAAAAATTAAATATGGGAGGCAAGATTGCAAATCTCCAGAATTGTTACAATATTTTCAAAATCGTCAAAAATTGGGGGCTCCCCCAAAACGATAGGAAACCCCCACAATAATGTTTGTAGGTATTCTCTTATTGTTTTGGGGGAGGGCGGGAAAAACGGCACACAAAAATAACCCCTAAACCTACCCCGACCCTTTAAAACTAATCCCTTAGTTTCCCCCACCCTCCCAACCCCCCAAAAACTTTTTACAGGTACCTGGTGGTCCAGTGAGGGTCCAGGGAGTGATCTCCTGCTCCCGGGCCGTCGGCTGCCACTAAGCAAAATGGCACCGATGGCCCTTTGACCTTACCATGTGACAGGGTATCCGTGCCATTGGCAGGCCCCTGTCACATGGTAGGAGCACTGGATGGCCCGCGCCATTTTTAAAGTCTATCACTTTCCACTGTTACTCTTCCTGCTGCCTTCAAACATGCTATTATCATACCACTCCTCAAAAAACCCTAATTGGACCTACCTATCCTGCCAAGTATCAACCCAACACTCTCCTCCTTTTTTCTTCCAAACTACTTAAATGTGCTGTTCACCACAGTTGTCTTAACTTTCTTTTATCTCAAGCCATTCCTGATCCACTCTAGTTTTTTTTTCTGCCCTGTACATTCCACAGAAAAGACCTTGCCAAAGTTTGTTTATCCTTCTTGATATAGCTTCTGCTTTTGAAACTATTGATTAGGAATGTGCGAAGCCCAAACCTATTGGTTCGGGCTCCATTTTCAGCCTGCCACAGTATTTCCCGCGGTCCGGGCCTTTAAAATTTGGGAAGACCCAAATTTTGTCTTAGTGTGCTCAAATAGGGTTAGGGCGCACTAACTCCCATTAGAGTTAGTGTGAGCTAACGGGGAGTAAGCGCACATCAACCGCGTTATTGTGCCCTAAACCCGAAACAAATTTTTCCCAAAATGTTGGGAAAAATTCCTTCAGGTTTTGGGCTCCCCAATCCAGGATGAATGCACATCACTACTATTGATCACCACCTACTCCTTCAAACTCTGTCCTCACTTAAGAACATAAGAAATTGCCATGCTGGGTCAGACCAAGGGTCCATCAAGCCCAGCATCCTGTTTCCAACAGAGGCCAAACCAGGCCACAAGAACCTGGCAATTACCCAAACACTAAGAAGATCCCATGCTACTGGTAAAATTGATTAATAGCCATTAATGGACTTCTCCTCCAAGAACTTATCCAAACCTTTTTTGAACCCAGCTACACTATCTGCACTAACCACATCCTCTGGCAACAAATTCCAGAGCTTTATTGTGCGTTGAGTGAAAAAGAATTTTCTCAGATTAGTCTTAAATGTGCTACTTGCTAACTTCATGGAATGCCCCCTAGTCCTTCTATTATTCGAAAGTGTAAATAACCAAGTCACATCTACTCGTTCAAGACCTCTCATGATCTTAAAGACCTCTATCATATCCCCCCTCAGCCGTCTCTTCTCCAAGCTGAACAGCCCTAACCTCTTCAGCCTTTCCTCATAGGGGATCTGTTCCATCCCCTTTATCATTTTGGTTGCCCTTCTCTGTACCTTTTCCATCGCAACTATATCTTTTTTTTAGATGTGGCGCCCAGAATTGTACACAGTATTCAAGGTGCGGTCTCACCATGGAGTGATATAGAGGCATTATGAAATTTTCTGTTCTATTAACCATTCCCTTCCTAATAATTCCTAATATTCTATTTGCTTTTTTGACTGCTGCAGCACACTGAGCTGACAATTTTAAAGTATTATCCACCATGATGCCTAGATCTTTTTCCTGGGTGGTAGCTCCTAATATGGAACCTAACATCATGTAACTACAGCAACGGTTATTTTTCCCTATATGCAACACCTTGCACTTGTCCACATTAAATTTCATCTGCCATTTGGATGCCCAATCTTCAAGTCTTGCAAGGTCCTCCTGCAATGTATCACAGTCTGCTTGTGATTTAACTACTCTGAATAATTTTGTATCATCTGCAAATTTGATAACCTCACTCGTCGTATTCCTTTCCAGATCATGTATATATATATTGAAAAGCACCGGTCCAAGTACAGATCCCTGAGGCACTCCACTGTTTACCCTTTACCACTGCTAACCACGTGTACGTCCAGCATGCCCAGCACTGTATTTGAGGATGAAAGATGTACTCTCTGTATCACAGCCATGCCCGCCTGTATTGCCAGCATTGCTGTGGGCCAGGATGCTTGACCATCAGGCCCGGAAACTCTTGCTCCTGTGCAGGGACTTTCCTAGGAGGGGGTTTGAACTTCCCTTGCCTGTTGTGATTCTTGTTGGTCTTGTTGTTTTCATTGTTGCCAAGCAGCCCAAAGTAGCTAGTATCCTGCTACAAGTAAACTTCTCCTTAACATTTTATCTTTGGGAAGACAGGCCACTTAAGAAAAGGTGTTTTTATTGGCCCAGGGGAGCTTGGTAAGTGTGTCTGATAGAAGACCTCATTTTATCGCAAGCGATCATAGCCAAGGTAATAGCCACGATTCGCGATAATGGCCACTGTAGCACGCTAAAACCTTTTTTGCCCACTACCGCAGAAAAAACAAGGTGTTGTCTTCTACATTAAAACCCTTGTTTTTGCTTGTTATTTCATGGTGAAATGTGGTAGGAGACCCTAATTTACATAATTTTCTAGCTTTTCCATACTAATTTTCGTATTTGCATACTAATGCATAACTGGATAAATATTGCACATTTATTGTGCATTTAACCCCATTTATTGTGGCTATATGGGCCCTAACATGATTTGATGAATGGCCCTGTTACTTAGACAAATATGTCTGAATTTTAATCTCAGTATATATTCTTCATAAAATTAAGCAACTTAAAGTAATTGGTTGACAGCCTTCATTACAGTTTAACTAGAATTAGCAGTTTTGTGTTTCACACATTTAAATATTTCCTGTACTATTAATGCCTTCAATTCTCATTTTGTGCCTACTCAACAAGGATTTAAATATTGCTTATAAATTAACACTCTTACTTTTGCTCAATTTATTTTAAGACTACATAGTTAGCTGCAATTATGCAAACTGGAGGTTTAAAGTGCCTGAACTGTCCTAAGATAACACTAACTGAATGCTTTAATCTTATAAACTTAAAATAAGCATTGATCCAACTTCTAGGGCAATCTGCAACAACTATTAAATTATTAGCAAGTAATAAGCAGTTTATATGCAATGGGGCCTATTCATTAGACAGTGCAAATCTGCATATTAGATCATACGATATTAAAATCAAAATTGAAGATCTCACTAAAATCAACAGAACTTTTCACCTCATTTAATAAGAACTATTTATTCAGGAATAGGATATCAAACTTTTTACTCTGCATACACTTTTGATATGGTAACTATTACATATTTTGGTATTATGTATTGCGCAATGTATTAGGTCACATTATTATTATCATATCATGGAAAATAATAATCATATCAATGGAAAATACTAATCACACTTTGGCAGTGTTCTTTGCTAGAGAGTCAGAGGCACTCTGAGATTATAAATTCAGAGAAAGACATTTGTTTCGGATTTGGGGTGAATTCTGAGTCTGGTTTGTCTGGTTCTTAGCTGCTTTTTTGTTTTCTTTTATTGTATACAGATAAAGTAAGTGCATTTTTATGAGTGTATCACTGTCTTATTCTGTTCCTTTGTTGGGTGTTAGAGAGTTTATACATAACAATCAGATTGTGGTGTATGGTCATTCAAGAAGTTGCCTGAAATTTGGCAACATTCTAGGGCATTATTTCATCAAAAAGAGGTCAATAAAATGAAAAGGGTGTTATGGGAGTCTCAGTTTAGTGGGCCAACTTGCAGGAGACTGGGAAAAGATGGTCACTGTCTCTAGTATATGGCAGGCCGGGAGGCAGATCTTCAGGCTGGACGTAGAGGTGCTCTTCACCCTGGAAACTGGTACTCCCCCGGGAGGACCCCTTAGGAGCCCAACCGCTGGGACTTAGGTGGCTTCACCCTTGGAAGTCGAAGCCCCCCCGGGAGGAGCCCGTAGGGGCCCGCCCGCTGGGACTTAGGCAGTAGTGGATCAGGACTGGGACCTGGAACCAGACTAAGACAGTAGGTCAGTACTGTAACAGGGCTCGGGTTCTGGAACCAGGCAGGAACTGTAGCAAGGCTCGGGTACTGGAACCAGGCAGGGACTGTAGCAAGACTCGGGTACTGGAACCAGGCGGGTACTGTAGCAGGCAAGCAGGAATGGAGCAATAGCGAGGCAAGTCGCTCCGGGGCACAGCGCAACAGGGATTCAGTAGGTAAGCCCATTGCAAGGCAAAGACTGGGTGACTGCGGCCGACTTATCAAGGCCGCAGCGTCTGACATCAGGAATTGGGCGGAGTCACCACTGGCGGGAAATGGCCTAGAAAAGCGCCCCAGTGGTGCGCGTGCCTAGAGACAGGGCGTCCATGGAAGGCTTCCCGGAGGCACGGCCCTCGCAGGGACGCCGCCGAACAGGCCAGGAACTAGGCCAACAAAAGCAGGAACAGGTCCAGGAACACGGAGGTAAGGGTCTGGTTGCGGCGCTCGCGGCCAGAACCGCAGCAAAGGGGAAGATGTAATGTAATGTAAATTCCATTTAGGCCATGACTTTCTACCTTTAAACCAGTACTACCTCTACTTAGCATTTCTATAGCACTACTATACATATACAGTACTGACAAATACACATAAGAGACTTTGGAAGTTTCATAAATTAAGAAAATGGTTAAAATCCACAGTGTATTCAATGTATGGCACAATGCATGATTAAAATCATCATGCAATAAATAAATCAATAAAAACATAATATAACTAATCATTTATATATAATAAATCAATGTTGAATTAAATCAGTATAAAACAAATATTATAAGAGAATACAATAAATCAATAATTATAAAATACATTTCCAACTATCCCAAACTCATATTGAACTCCTTCTAAGCCCATTCTCTCAAAGAGAGTGGAACTCTATATCTCCTAACAAATCCTGATCAATAAATCCTATGCACCACTCTCTACTCACTCTATTTACAATTTACAGATTATAATATCCTAATATATTTATAATCTAAAGCAGCTCCTATATTAATAACAATATAAATCCTAATTCAAGTACCCACCTTCCCCCCAACATACTCACACATAATTTTATAATCCCTCTCAATCAATATTAAACTCCTCCTCATGGTTTCTAAGCCACCCAGACAGCAGTCAGAAGTTGGAACTCATCCAGCATCACTCCATTCTTAGCTCCAAAATCCTACTCTGTCTCTGAAAGTTCCCGGTTGCTCCCAAAAGACCAACCAAATGGGAGATCCCCTTAGGTTTGCCTCTTTTGGAGTGACTCCCGAAAGGTGATTCTGCACCAAGAAATGGTCCAGTTGTAGGTTTGTGCTGCGATGCCAATTTTTCCCCCGGCTAATGCAATGATTCTGTTACGATGCTGCTCGCGGAGCCCATCCTGCAAGCAGCCTCTCATCTTGCCCTGGTCCGGCCGGCGCCCAACACCGCCGCACCGCTGCCACCCCGGACTGCCATTGGTGCCACGCTAACATGGCCTGGCTGCTGCTGATGCCATACTCCTCGCGGCATGGAGCTGCCGCTGTGATGCCGTTGTCTCTCCACTTCATGCAGCAGGAGTGCCGCCATTTTCTTCACCATCTTCAAGCAGGAACACCACTGACGTGGCCTCCCCGATTACCTCCACCTCCTGGGCCTTTAGGCACACGCGCCTCTGCTCAACATTTTAAGGGCCAGCGGCAGGAAAAGCCCACAGCCCCAACCATGAAATCATCAGCTGGTGCCATGTCCAACCCTATAAAAGGGCTCAGCCTTCATTCCTGGCATTTGAATCGGGTTTCACAGTTGTCTGTGGCTCTTCTCTGGTCAAGGTCCTCCATGGTTTCCTCGTGACTAGATGGCTCCTTGTTTGATGTTCCAGATGTTCCTGGTCTCCTTTGTCTGATGTTCCTGGTCCTGTTTCTCATTGGAGCTCCTTCGTTGTCTCATCGGCGTCCTGATGTTCCATGTCCTGAAGTTCCGATGTTCCTGATGTTCTCTGTTCCAGTCCTGGTCCTGATGTCCTTGTCTCTGGCTCTTTGTCCTGCTTCCAGGTTTCCTGCTTGTCCACCCTTCCTGGCATGCCACCATCGTGGTCTGTGACCAGCCCATGGGGGGCTGTGTAGGGCACCTCGTGGCACAAGGCCTGTCTTCATGTCTGCAGCGCAAGTCTCCGGAAGGCCCCTTTTTTTAAATTCTGAGGTCTGTTCCTGAATCCAAGTTCTGAGTCTTGAATCCTATTCCTGGTCTTCGGAGTACCTTGCTCCTGCTTCCATGCATGCCCTAGACTCAAGCCAGAAACTGCTCCGCTTCAGCATGGTCAACGACCAGCCAAGGACAGCTGTGTAGGGTGTGCCGTGGTGCAGGCCTCTCCTGAATCTTCAATATGTTTCCAGTTCCAAGTCTTCACTTCCTTGCCTGTAGTCTGCTTTGCTTTCAATGTGGTCTGCAACCAGCCGTGGGCGGCTGTGTATGGCACATTGTGGTGCAGTACTCACCCTGTACTAGTGCCTTAATCCTGAATCCTCTCCTGAGTCTTCCAAGTATCCTGAGTTCTCGTCTGAGTCTTCCAAATTCCATGAAACCTTGTCTGAGTCTTCCAAGTTTTACAAAACCTTGTCCGAGTCTTCCAAGTATCCTGAGTCCTCGACTGAGTCTTCCAAGTACCCTGAGTCCTCGTCTGAGTCTTCTAAGTTCCTCGAGTCCTTGCCTGAGTCTTCCAAGTTCCTGAGTTCCATATTTCGTCTTGTTTCTGCCCTCAGCCTCCATCTGGCCTTACGCACTCGTCATTCCCAAATGGCAGGTCTGGAAGGGCTACCAAGTGGCCAGATGGCTACTCTTCAGACCAGCATCGCACTGCTTGGTCTCACCAGTGCGTGCAGGTCCAGTGGAGGGTCTGAGCCTGCCTTGTTCCAGTTCCTGATGTTCCATGTCTTGATCCTGCTCCAGCCTATGCTTGAACACTCTCACATCCCATGGTATGTGTCTTGGGGTTCCTCCCTAAGCTGCACCATGGCCCAAGAGCTCACAATCTCACTGAGCAAGTAACCGCACTTCCATGGTCACAACAGATTTGTATTTACAATCCCACTTGTGCATTGTGTTCATCCCAGAGAGGATTATTAGATGTTCCTTCTTTGAGTTTGGCACATATGGTTGGAACTCACTGCCCAAGAACCTGCACTTACCAAAACATTTAAGGTTATACTTAAGGCTTTTCTTTTTTAGCATGCCTTTTTCTGATGAATTGGATCTGTCAGGATTGTTTTATTTAATAAAGTATGGTAGGGATGTGAATCGTTTTTTGACGATTTAAAATATTGTCCGATATATTTTAAATCGTCAAAAATCGTTAGGGCCACGATACAATAACAATTCCCTCGATTTATCGTCAAAAAATCGTAAATCGGGGGAAGGGGGAGGGGAAGGGGAGGGCGGGAAAACCGGCACACTAAAACACCCTAAAACCCACCCCCGACCCTTTAAATTAAATCCCCCACCCTCCCGAACCCACCCAAAATGCCTTAAATTACCTGGGGGTCCAGCGGGGGTCCGGAACGGCCTCCTGAAATCAAATTGTGTTGTCTTCAGCCGGCGACATTTTGCGCCGCCATTTTGCAAAATGGTGGCGCAAAATGGCGCCGGCCATAGACCAACACGATTCGACTGCAGGAGGTCATTCCGGACCCCCGCTGGACTTTTGGCAAGTCTTGTGGGGGTCAGGAGGCCCCCCCAAGCTGGCCAAAAGTCCCTGGGGTCCAGCGGGGGTCCGGGAGCGATCTCCTGCTGCGAATCATTTTTCCGTACGGAAAATGGCGCCGGCAGGAGATCGACTGCAGGAGGTTGTTCCGGACCCCCGCTGGACTTTTGGCAAGTCTTGTGGGGGTCAGGAGCCCCCCCCCCCAAGCTGGCCAAAAGTCCCTGGGGGTCCGGGAGCGATCTGCTGCCGCGAATCGCAAAAATCGATTGGCGGCAGCAGATCGCTCCCGGACCCCCAGGGACTTTTGGTCAGCTTGGGGAGGGGACTCCTGACCCCCACAAGACTTGCCAAAAGTCCAGCGGGGGTCCGGAACGACCTCCTGCAGTCGATCTCTTTCCGGCGCCATTTTCCGTACGGAAAAACGATTCGCGGCAGGAGATCGCTCCTGGACCCCTGCTGGACCCCCAGGAACTTTTGGCCAGCTTGGGGGGGCCTCCTGACCCCCACAAGACATGCCAAAAGTCCAGTGGGGGTCCGGAACGGCCTCCTAAATCGAATCGTGTTGTCTTCAGCCGGCGCCATTTTGCGCCGCCATTTTGCAAAATGGCGGCGCAAAATGGCGCCGGCCATAGACCAACACGATTCAACTGCAGGAGGTCGTTCCGGACCCCCGCTGGACCCCCAGGTAATTTAAGGCATTTTGGGGGGGTTCGGGAGGGTGGGGGATTTAATTTAAAGGGTCGGGGTGGGTTTTAGGGTGTTTTAGTGTGCCGGCTCACGATTTTAACGATTTTCACGATACTTTAAACACCCAAACGGCAACAATATGATTCCCTCCCCCTCCCAGCCGAAATCGATCGTTGAGATGATCGAGGACACGATTCACATCTCTAGTATGCAGTGTGTACATTGCCTAGAGCCTGGAAAAAGGAGACTGATAAATAAAAATAATTAGTGAGGAGGCAAGGGCACCAGCAATGGGATGAGCAGGGCTCCATCCAGACCTCAGGACTGGGGAAAGAAACGATGTGGGCAAAGTAGTCAAAGCTCTACTCCAGCACCAGATGATCTTCAGCTGTCTTATTCCCTGCCCCTAGAAGCAGTCCTGCTTTCAAATCAGGCTGTAATGACATCAGTGAGGAGATAGGTCCATCCTATAACAGAAAGGAGCAGAACTCAGTCCAGGCCTCAGCAATGGAGACATGAATTCATACAAATGCCCGACTCAGGCCGAGTTTCACCCCAATTGGGGCTGCCTCAGGGGCTAGAAACAATAAATACATTATATCAATAAAAATAAAAGCACAGTAGGACATACATAAATGAATTAAAAACATTTAAAACAAATTAAAACTTGTACAAACTTTAAATGTAAAAGGTACCACTGATAAAAAATACAGATAAGAAATGCACAAATGAAAACCACACTTAAAAACATAAATATAACTTTAAAAAATGTGGAAATATAGTGTCAAAACCATGTTTGTACCTGTGTGAAGTTAGTCTCTTTGTATGTATCAAAGAACTGTCTTGGAATTAATGCACCAAATACATTAGTGTTCTGGTGGTCTGTGAATCAGTAAACAAAGCAATAGTGACTCTAGAAATAACATACAGTGATAAAAAATCCAAAATTAATAGAAAAGTAAGATCTGTTATATATACAATTTGTCCAATAAAAATGCTAAAAAAGGCTCATAATTAAGTCAGGGGCATCATGTGTATAATGTGCCATGCCTGGTAATAAAGATATCTGTACAATTTAATGCCAACGTGTAATTGCTGAATAATAAGAACTAACAAATGCACAAAAGAACCAAAGAGTGAAAACTATGCCATTCAATTCAGGGCTATGAACCGCATAAAGTGCAGAATAAATCATCACATCGTTCACTATCGCCAAAAGTAAAGGACTCCAATATATTGATAGTTGCAGTTTGACTGCTGACCGTGTAAGAGTTTAATAACTACGTGCTAGAAAATCCAATGAAAGAAATGCTCGAAACTATAGCGCAAGAATTTTTAATCTAATCTGACTTACTTTATTGTCGATGCAGTGGCGAATAGTCTCCATTCCAATACAGCAAGGACTTTCTAAAAATGCTACTGAGACGGTATAGGCATTTAAATAGAGTTAAAAACCGCGCCAAAACTCCTGTCAATCACGCAAGATGGGAGTGGCTAAAAAGTGCCCGTATGTTGAAATAGACATGGGTTGTGAATCAAATTAATGTAAAAAAATATGGAATCACTTTAATGCGAATCTCTTAGAAAAAAAAATTATATTCCAAATAAAATAAATAAAAAAATGCACTTGATTGTAAATATCACACAGACCCTTATTAATGGATCTATTAATTATTCTTATATAAACCGCACCGCTAAAGTGCCCACCTCATCCTCCAATGACTACACAAGAACATCATTTATGCCAAGTTGCAAAACTGTCTTTTCAGCAAGAGGAACTCCCCTTCTTGGAGAACATAGTGTCTAGAGATGGATTCCGCATAGACCCTACCAATGTAAAGGCCATCTGGGATTGGCCTTGTACCGAGGGACACCAAGTTCTACAAAGATTCTTGGGATTTGTGAATTATTATTGTAAATATATCCCAAACTAGTCCTCCATGACAGTATCACCAACTGCTCATACCTGCAAGGGTGTCAACACCAAGATTGGCCACCTAAAGCTCTAAAGGCCTTTCAGAAATTAAAGAACATCTTCACCAATGAGCTTTGCTTGCGCTATCCGGTCCCTACATGGCCTTTCATTCTAGAGGTCAATGCCTCGTAGCTGGATGAAGAATCTGTTCTTAGCCACATTCACCAGAGGGAGTCCTCCACCATGTTACTTCTTTTCTAAAAGGTTCTCTCCAGCAGAACAGAACTACAGTATCAGAGACTGAGAGCTTCTGGTGTTCAAACTAGTTCTCTCTGGGAGCTCAACACCAAATCACAATATACACCAACCACAAAAACCTTCACTACGTGCATCAAGCTCAGGAGCCCAATACAAGACAAGCCGGATGTTCCTTGTGCTTCGCCCGCTTCAATTTCAAACTGAAGTACTGGCCTGCTTTCAAGAATCTGAACAACCTACCACTAACTATCCACAAACTGTGGGGGTAACCCATATATCATTAATCCAACAACCCACACGACTACAATATTATTGTCTTAAATTGAGAAACATCTTCAAATATTTTTGAAAAAACTTTTTATAAATTTTATTAAAACACACCTACGTGTCCCAAAGCCTAAAAAAAATTTTTAATTTTTGTTTTAAATATTGTTGGGTGATGCTTCATATAGTGACCAAAACACCAAACCTTGGTATCAGGCTCAATTTTGTAATATAATCATGAGCACCACCCTCCACCGCTTCAAACTTTTTAAATTAATTTATTAGAAAATTCTTCTTCTTATATTTTTTATATTTTTTAAAATGAATTTCACCTAACCTATTTTCATGTTATGTCTTGTTATTGACCTAATAGGTCTAATAATTCATCGAAAAAAAGTTGCGTCCAAGTTGCGTCCAAGTGGCGAACCCCTGGCGAGGGGTTCGCCATCTTTTTGAGATGGAAACGGAGGGAGCAGCGCTTGGGCGAGCTCACCATTGAATTAAACAAGATTAAAACATTATACTACTTTGGACGCAACTTGAGTGGCTTCTCCTGAAGAAGAACTGTCGAAACTTGGCCTCGTTGGGGCAAGTTGCCGCTGTAAAGACTGATTCCAAGGAATTTGATTGCAAAAGAGTCATAAGCTAAGTAACGTTCTGCTCTTTAAATGAATGGCGACCTGATTTTCTTGTTGCACATTTAGTGTTTCAAACACATGTTTTTTGCCAACTTTTTTTCGATGAATTATTAGACCTATTAGGTCAATAACAAGACATAACATGAAAATAGGTTAGGTGAAATTCATTTTAAAAAATATAAAAAATATAAAAAGAAGAATTTTCTAATAAATTAATTTAAAAAGTTTGAAGCGGTGGAGGGTGGTGCTCATGATTATATTACAAAATTGAGCCTGATACCAAGGTTTGGTGTTTTGGTCACTATATGAAGCATCACCCAACACCTATACAATATTTAAAACAAAAATTAAAAAAAAATTTTAGGCTTTGGGACACGTAGGTGTGTTTTAATAAAATTTATAAAAAATTCAAGAATCTGAAGGCAGGTGCCCTCTCTCACTCTTTCTAGATGGAGGATGTTCCTGAACCTCCAAGACATGTCATTGACCCCACCAGGATACTGTTGGCAACCACAGGGAAGATGGTCATACCCTCCAGACTCCACATGAGTGAAGATTGGATGTGATATGGAGTAAGGAAAAGTACACAAAGATGAGATTTGTACATTGTACTCTCGACTTAGTTTGATGCACTTTCTACCTAGCTGCTATCAAGGTAGGTCGAGAGTACAATGTTCAAATCTCATTTCCTCACTCCAAATCGCATCAAATCTTCACTGATATGTACTATGCTGTTGTCTTACCTCTGACTGTACATGTAAAACTGCCCTCCAAAACCTAGACCACCACCACCATAACCACACCCTGAGTTACTAGTTGCCCTTCCTACAGTGGTATAGTTTACTTATATGAGCACTTATAAAGAGGCCCTCTCTCTCTCTCTTCCACCCTGCCTAAAACAGGGTTTGTAATTTTTAGCACAAATCCCATTTCAGGCATAGCGCACTGCATAACACCATGAAAAAAGGTATAGTTATTTCCAGCATTAAAACACGCAATAATGTGTGTTAAGCCATTGCATGCAATGCTAAGTACCCTCATTTCAATTTACTCCTCCCATTCAGGAAAAATTTTAAAATTTCCATATGCATCTCACAATGCATTATTTATTGCAGATGTTATGGTGTTATTGCAGGCATTAAGGCCCTAATGCCCATGGTAAGGCCCTAATGTCATTTGATGAATGACCCCCTTAGATATCTAAAATGGATGATGAGGATTGTGGCAGGATCTCTAGCAATGTATGATCCTTCCTAGATTTTTGTGAAGTTAGCACCACTCATCTGGTCAGTTTCTTAGCTACATAAAAAAAAACTGTGCTTCTTCACTAACCCCCAGAACTCTCCTTCTCCTTGGATAATTATATTCCTCTGAAAACATCCCTTCCCTATTCCTTCTTAATGGGAGCTGTTAAGAAGCCTAGTGCCAACATGCTCAATCCTTTTATTAATCCAAACAGGAGGTGAGTGAATGATTTTCTTTTACTGTTGACAGATATTTAGATTTCATTTTTATTGTAAACTAGCTGTACCCAGCCATGCGTTGCTGTGGCTCAGTCTGGTTAAATGGAAAAGAAAGAAAAGAGAAAGTGCACGTTTCAAATATGGTTAATTTCACAATGCTTGTAGGTATACAATATTTTTTGTTGTTCCATTGTCTGTTCAGATATAGAGATTGTCTGGTTTGCTGACTCTAGAACACACAACATATAATTGTCCATGTGAGAAGGAATCTGTGTCTAGATGTAAACTGCATAATTCTAGAAATGAAAAAGAATGAAAAAAGAAAAACATAAACTATACTGGTGGTGGTAGGAGCTGCAGCGGTGGCCGAGGGGGATCTCGCGAGGCGTAATGGTCCTGCCATCCCAACTCCCTCCCCCCTTCCCTGGTGGCGGAGGGATAGGCTCAGACCCCCATTCACTCTATCCTTACAGGTCCCAACTCCTTTTCTCTCCCATTCCCCTCTACACTGAACCCCTTCCACTGTAACCTATAAGTCTCCACTTATAGGTTACAGTGGAAGGGGTTCAGTGTAGAGGGGAATGGGAGAGAAAAGGAGTTGGGATGCAGCTGGGGGGGGGGGGGGGTAGAGAATCTCTCTCCCATACAGCCCCCTACATAGGCTTCCTCTCTCTCTCCTTCTCTCTCTCTTGCACATACACTCTCCCTCTGTCCCTCACACATGCATGCCCAATCCCTCTCATACACATACACAATCCCTCACGTAGTCTCCCTCTCTCTCTGGCACTCATACTCGCCTTCAGCGCACATTACCACACTTCTCTCTCACACAGTTAAACAGGCAGGATTTTTGTCCCCTCCCCACCTAATTCTTTGCTCTGCACTCGCAAGAGCTTGCAAAGTTCCCACGCCAGTTGTGTCTGGGAGAGAGAGGAAAACACTCCGTTCCCCCCCCCCCCCTCGCAAAGGGCAGGCGGCAGGCACTGCAACAGATTTGGGACACGTTGCCTAGCTTACTTTGCTTTTTCTGGCAGACCTGTGCCTTTAAGAAATCTGATCAGGGGCTTGAGAGGGAGGGGGGAGCAGGGCTCTGGCTTTCACTTTCGTCACGGTGCTTTGCTGGGAGTGGGGGTGGAGTGATGCCCATGTAAACTCTTCCCGTGGTGGCTGAGACCCACGGGTGGGCTGACAGCACTGCCTTCCCCCTCCCCCCCCCCCCCCCGCAGTTGCAGGATATTTACTTGGCTTCTCCTTATCTGCGGGACTCAGGGGGCGGGGGAGGAGGGTGAGCTGTTTTCTGTTCAGATCTTTGCGCTTTGGCTGCTGCAGGCTGCAGCTGCTTGTGATCTCTTCACAGCCACTTTCTACTGCATTTGCTCTGCTACGGCAGTCCCAACACCCTCCTCCCCTTCCCCAGTGGTGGACGGACTGGCTCGGTGACTCTTCTACCCGTTCCTCCTCCTGTGTGTGTAATTGTCCGGCAGTCCCTACTCCCTCCCTCCTTCCCCAGTGGGGGAGGAATGGGCTGAGCCATTTCTCAGTGGCAACTCGTCTGCCCTTTCCTCCTCCCCTCTGTGACACCCAGCACGTAGCACAGAGCTCAATGGTCCGCACATGCGTGGTAGAGCTGCTCTCTACTGCGCATTTGCGGGCTGTGGGTTAGAGCCCATTTATATTATAGATAGTGTTTGTTGCTTGTATGTCCAACAGATGGCGCTGTTTTTCCAAAAAAGCATGTTTTTACCTGTCACAGGTGTGACATCTATATAATATAGGTATATAGAAACACGCGCATATTCAAATGCAACGTTGTGTCAAAATTTCAAAGCAATCGGTTAAGAACTTCCAGAGATTTAAGATTTTGAACAAACAAACATTTACATTTTTATTTATATAGATGATTTATGAATTATTATGGAAGATGCTTATAGGACAATAGTAAGGGTTTAAGCCTTGATGCTTGATACTAATGATTCACAAGTTTCAAACATGATAATTCAATCCCCTTTAGTGTCTAATTAACATGTAATTCTATGTTTCTAATTAATAATGAGGAAGAATAGTACACCTTTGATGTCTGGATAAGGATTTTATAACTGTGAAGCAAATTTGAAACCACATATGCTCAAATGTGTTTGAAATATACTTCAGTAGCATTTGTAATTTATTGAACTGGAGTTCAAACCAGCAGGCTGCAAAGGTTTAAATTTATGCATTTATATGAAATCATTTCAAGATTGTAAATAGATAGATTGAATTATACTTTCTTGAATACCCCATATAGACAAATATGTTTAATCATTCTTGATATATATTATTGCTTTTTGTCACTCTCATTACCAACAGAGGGCTTTAACAAAAATAACAGGATATAAAGATTGTTTGGAAAATAAGATTCTGAACTAAATGTGTAAATAGGTGTTATGTACTTATTTAGTCTTACATAATGACCTATATTTCAGTTCTGAAGTGCTTACTATGTTTGCATTATAGAAAAATCAATATATAAAATAACAGAAATAATGAAAATAGGTACTTCTGAGTCCTGCTGTGCTAATCTAAGAAGAAACTATTTAAGATATAAACACTGCAGTACAAGACTAGAGAAGTGGATTCAGTGAGGTTAAAATGTTTTAGGAATATTTATAGTATTATATTCTACTGTACATGCTAATTATTTTCTAAGTTATACTAACAGTATGGTATCTTTTAAAATAGTAGGCTAATCTGCATATTTCCTTGGATATGCAGACAGAAATTGTTTTTCATTTGTTTTATTTTTGTTAAGCATTTTCTTTTCATTTTAGTGTGCAATAAATGAAGTTAGTGCACAGTGAATCAATTTAGTGCACACAAAAAATAAAAACAAAAAAATGAATGCACCTTGGTTTCCTGTTCATGATTTCCTAAGAGGATATCTTTCAAACAGATCCATATGGCCACATCTGTCCATGTACTTAGCTGCATGAACATCTTTGATAGTATATTTTAACTTAAAAGTATCAGGTATGTGTGTATTATTAAATTACGCATATCTCGACCCTGCAACACATGCGTGTGTATGTATGCTTACACGCAAATACATGCAATGCATTGAAAGCGAGTATTTCACTGCAGTGGATACGCATACTTTTTCTACTTATTTTAAAAATGTATGCTCATATATTTTATGCACAAAAATAAAGTAGTATGTACTTGTGTAAAACAGAATTTATGTATGTAAATTGATATATAATAAAACATGCAAGTGTAAGTGAAATTACCAGTTTATTAGACCACCAGTTCACCCAATCTTTCTCCAGGTCATTGAGACCCTCAAAACCTTTCAGTCTGAACTCCCCCCAGTTCACACAGCCCTCCCATCTTGCCAATAGTACACAATAAATAAGTCTGATATCAATTATACAAGATAATTAGTAGGTGTAAAATTACACGAGTATTTTTCCAAATGTACGCATTTAAAATGGCAGCTATGTGTGTTACTGTTGTCCCCATCCCAGAACTCCCATAGATTTCCCCTTTTTTCCACAAATATATGTGTGAATGAAACACAAATTACGCTCATAGTTTCAAGTTTTATAAAATAGTGATTACACAAGTAACAGCTACTTACACACAGATATGCTGTTTCACATGTGTAACTCCTTGAAAATTCACCCCTAAGTGTGTCATTGTTCAATTATAACATCTACAAATAATTGTAAAGAAAAATTAAGCTAGCCCAATGGATGAGTGGTAGTGGTATATACTGCCATGCATGTCCCTAGCTAGGCTTCTACTCTCCAGGCTGGCCATTGCTGAAAATACTGCTGTTGCGTCCATCGGTCTCAGATGGCTTCGACATCTGTGCCTCACCTTTCTCTCTGCTCTCCCCGCTAGCCTTGGGAAGATGGCTACTGCCACGTCTGCTTGCCGCTCTCTCCGGTATCTCCGGCATGGCAATGGCAAGGCAATCCGCCATGTTTCTCCTGAGGGCCTCCTAGGGTGTGGCGCTCATGCGACCCACGTCTTTATCCATGTCATGGCGGGAACCTCGGGGGCGGCCCCCTCGAGTGACATCATGCCATCCGGGTATTTAGCCTGCCCTTCATTTGCTAACAATTTGAGTTAGCAAGGATTGGACTAGTCCGGTCTAAGCTACTCTGCCGCTGGAAGCTCTCTCTGCCCTGTGGGGTATTTCTCTAACCTGGGTACCCGCTCCTCGGGGGCCCTTTGCTTTCTTTCAGGTGCCTATCTGGGATACCAGGTACTCGCTCCTCGAGGGCCTGCTCTCCCTGCCTCGGTGCCTGCAATCCAACTACTTCTGCCTGCTGGGATCTACATCTATACAGGTACCAGCCTAATGAGTAATCTAACATTGTCAGTCTGTCTCATCTACAGATCAGCACTGGGAACCTGCATCCTGCACTCCCTATACTATCATTGCAAGACGGGTCTTCTCTGCCGAGGGCCCTACTTCTGGATCACTTCACTACTGCCACCGCTGGTGGTATCATTCTGCTGTATAATAAAAGACAAATCTCTGTGTTTGCGTGTCTAGAGTCTAGCCTAGTACTGTGGTTCCGCACGGGGCTACTCCCCGTGGGTGTGGTCATCACCACAGTACCCAAGAATCCACTCCAACACCTCAAAGCCATAACACTGCAAAACCAATAGGGAGAAGAAGTCTTAGCTATTGTATAATGGCAGCACTTAGAGATGCATATTTAGATAGTTTGTCCTGCTAAGTGTGGTACTTAGCCAGGAAACCATAAAGGTGAATTTTAAGACTTGCATGTGGGAGCACATGTATGTGCGTTTGCCAGCTCACACACATGGATGTGGCAATTTTATAACATATGTGAGCATATATGCACCTGTTAGAAAATAGGCTCTTCAAGCGTACATGTGCGCAGAATTTTACACTGATGTGTGCATGTGCTCACAAACGCTGCTTTGCTTGCATAAATCAGGTGGATTTTAGTAGATATGCAAGATGATGCAATTACCTGTTTCCCCAGTTTATATCTAGTTTGCCCCATTAAAGGAGAGGACTTCCTAAACCCCCTAGCTAACTTGCCTCCCTTTTACCATGTTAGCCCCGACCTTTAAAGCCCTGCTGACTAGCCTAGTTTTTTTTGTTTCATGACTTACACGCTCTCCATAGCAGAAGTAAAGTTACATGGATAGGGACCTCAGTGCCCTCTGGTGTGCATACATACTTATTTGTTGGTTTCATTCATATTTCCTGGAACGCCCATGTCCCACCCATTCCTTGCCCAGACCAGGCCCATGCCCCTATCCTTGTAAATTGTCTCCAATCGAAACTTGTAAACCGTTGTGATGGCGGAACCGAACGACAGTATATAAAACTCGATAAATAAATAAATAAAATAAATAAATAAATAAATAAATAAATAAATGGAAAAACCTTTCACTTGTATACTGAGAAATACGTGTGTACCCAGCGCCTCTTCAAATCAATGTGATACGCACCGAGCGTATCTCCCGGCTTTGGTGCACATAGGGCTTTTAAAATTTACCTGATAGGTTTAAAATATCCCACTGTGTTCATCACCCTTGACTCATCCAGAAAAGTTTTTACTCTGAAAAAACTTATCCAGATAATTAAGCGCAATCTGGGGTAGGGCTAACTTACAGGGTCATTTATTTATTTGTTGAGTTTTCCTATACCAGTGTTTGGAAAATACCGTCACATCGGTTTACAATAATTACATTACATATAAAAACAGTGCATAAGATATCAAACCGCGATGTGGCCTTATTGCGTGTGTTAGGGCCTTATCGAAGGTGATAACGCCCAATTGCACACGATAAGTACCGCATTGTGGCAGTAATATTGATATTTGGGAAGGGGAGGGGTTTGGGCAGGCTTAGGGTGGGCTTTGGGCAGGGTAAAAACATTTTACTTTCCAGTACCACTGTGGGTGATAATGTTTTACACATTATCGCCGGCAGTAGCACCAGAATTAACACCACCTTTTCCATTGGTGTTATGGGGGAACTATGGTGCGGTGCAGTCGCAACTGCAGTGAGTGAAAACACACCGTGATGTGTCTGGCTGCACCGTATCACCCCCCACTCCTTTTTTTAGTGCTTGTTATCATGCTGCTATATTTATAGCAGCATGATGAATCTAGGCCCAAGTCAGATAATGCAAATATTCAGCATTATCCAAAGAGCCCGATCATTCATCAAAAAAAAGTTGATACTGCATGTGTTATGAAAAAGGGATGCGTTTATAGAAATTTGTAAGTTACCGCACCACACGGTAACTTACCACTTCACATAGGTTTTATTGCATGAAACTTACCATGCACTGTGAAAATCTTTTTTTTTTTTTAGGTCCTGCACTAAGGGAGAGGGAGCGAGAAAGAAAGAGAGAACCTTTCTACAAGACACTCATAGTAGTTAAATATTTATATCTCTATAGGAGGGCCACCTGATAGGTCGAGGTGATGTGTTAGTGGTGGCTTAGGGTTTAATGGCCTGTTTTGCAAGCAGAGTGAGACGTACGAACAGCACAGTACACCTTGGTGAAGATTTGGTATCATTTGGAGTGAATATAGTAAAATTTTCATCTTTGTGAGACTTTCCTCACTCCAAATGATGTCAAATCTTCACCAAGGTGTACTATGCTGTTCAAACATCTCACTCTACATGCAAAACAGGCCCCTAAGCTGTAAACTCCTATTAACACCTCACCTCGACCTATCTGGTAGCCCTCCCTATAGAGATATAAATAGGTGCACACAGTGAGGCCCTTCCTAGAGGTTCTCTCTCTCTCTCTCTCTCTCTCTCTCTCTCTCTCTCTCTCTCTCTCTCTCTCTCTCTCTCTCTCTCTCTCTCTCTCTCTCTCTCACACCAAAATGCAATTCCAAAAATGTATTTTGAATTGCATTATGGCCATTTCAGACATATCACACAGCTTAATGCATGCTATTGCATGGCCCTTAATTTAACTAAACCCTGCCCAAACTCCTCCCCTGATCTTGCCTCCTGAAAAATTTGCATTTGGCACCCTTGTGCTATTATACTTTTCGCAATGGGTTATGGCATTAACGCATGCGTTAACACGTTATTGCACGCTTGTAATGCCATAATGCATTTTGATAAATGATCCTAGAAGTTTAGTCATGCTGCCGAGTGATCCTAAATTATGTGGATAATAATTTTGGATAACTGATTTATCCAGGTATATTCAGTGGGTCAGTTGTGCTGCTGAATATCTTGTAAATTTTCCAGTTAAGTTCACCCAGATAACTTACCCAGACTGCTCATGACTAAATATGGTGGTCAGTGGTCAGACATAAGTTCCACATTATCTGGATTCAAAAAAGAACATGAGGTCTGATTGAGGACTTTTGCTGCAATGACTAGGCTTTGTGGGGAAGAACAATATAGTGAAAAATCTCCGGTAGTGGCAAATAATGGGCCATAACACCATAACCCAATGGAGGTAAGTTCCAACTGAACTGGATATCCCAAAAAAGCAAGAGGAAATTGCAGAGCAATAACAAATCATCTGTAAGATTTTTTTTGTTTCAGTCCATTACCTTCATAAAAATGCCTTATAATATGTACAGTTTTATCCACTAAAAAATGAAAATATGTTTACAGGGCTTTATAACAAGACTAGCTATAAGTATTTATTGGTGATGAGCAATTGTTTGACACAAATGAGTAAAATGCAATGAATCAGACCATTTTTGTTTCATTTATGGACCCCCAAAATGAATGGTGAGTGTCCACAAATGTAAGCAAAAATTGTAGTTTCTAGAGATGTGAATCGGAACTGATCAGATTCCGGTTCCGGTTCCGATCCAAATCTTAAAATTTTTATCGCCCAGCCCGATTTGAGTTTTGATTATCGGCTGCGCCCGATCCGATAATCAAAAAACCCTCCCCCACTCTCCCGAACCCCCAAAAAAGGTTTAAAAATTACCTGGTGGTCCAGCGGGAGCGCAGGGAACGATCTCCCGCTCTCAGGCCATCGGCTGCGTTAATAAAAATGGTGCTGATGGCCCTTTGCCCTTACTATGTGACAGGGCCTGCACTCGGGCCGTATTGCCAGTATTCAAAATGGTGCCGGCGCTACCTTTGCCCTCACTATGTCATAGGGGCCAATGGTCAGCACCTGTGACATAGTGAGGGCAAAGGCTAGCGCCGGCACCATTTTCAATACTGGCAGCCTCTAGCCTTTGCCCTCACTATGTCACAGGGGCCCGCCGTCGGCCCCTGTGACATAGTGAGGGCAAAGGTAGTGGATGCCAGTACTGAAAATGGCGCCGGCACTAGCCTTTGCCCTCACTGGCAATACGGCCCAAGTGCAGGAGGTCACTCCCGGACCCCCGCTGGACTTTTGGCAAGTCTTGTGGGGGTCAGGAGGCCCCCCCCCAAGCTGGCCAAAAGTCCCTGGGGGTCCAGCGCCGGCCATCCAGTGCTCCTACCATGTGACAGGGGCCGGCCAATGGCACGGATACCCTGTCACATGGTAAGGGCAAAGGGCCATCAGCGCCATTTTTATTAGTGGCAGCCGATGGCCCGAGAGCGGGAGATCGCTCCCCACTCCCCCGCTGGACACCAGGTAATTTTGAAAGGTTTTGGGGGGGGGGGTCGGGAGGCTAAGGGGGTCATTTTAAAGGGTCAGGTGGGTTTTTTTTTTATCGGGCCATCAACGCCATTTATATTAGTGGCATCCAAAATGGCGCCGATGGCCCGAGAGCAGGAGATCGCGCCGGGATCCCCCCACTGGACCACCAGGTAATTTAAAACATTTTGGGGGGGTTCGGGAGGGTGGGGGATTTGTTTTAAAGGGTCGGGGTTAGGGGTTGTTTTGGTGTGCCGGTTTTCCCGCCCTCCTCCCCTCCCCTGATTTACGATTTTTCACGATAAATCGAGGGAATTTCTATTGTATTGCGACTCTAACGATTTTTGACGATTTAAAAAATATCTGACAATTTTTTTAAATCATCAAAAAATGATTCACATCCCTAGTAGTTTCATTTGTTTGTTTTCCATTCGAGTCTATTGCACATTCAGAACTGCATTTATCAAAAAGCTGCAGGAACTAACTGGTAACTGTAGCAACCAACCAGTGCCTGAGTCATTGGAGCCAGATCAGTGACAAGGTGGAAGATCTAGGGGAAAAAAACAGGATAGAGAACCTATTAAGGTGAAGCATTTTTTAAATAGCCTATAGCTGTCATCTGAATCAAGTGATACTGAAGTCCTCCCATTGAAAGGTAGGAGCTTATGCAAAGAAATTCCATTTGCTCTGTTGGATTTGCAAAGACAGGTTCTGCATTTACAAGTCTCTTAGAATGGAAGAAAAACTAAGCTTTTAAAAAGAAAGCATTGGCATCATTAAAGGGAATTTTCAGATCTTCACTGCTCCACTCAGTACTCTCACTGACTATAAGGTATATTTATATAGCTGCAGTAATAAATACTAAGTATTGCACATTGTTTGAGCTTCTCTTCACTTGATAAAAAGTTGACGTGTTTAGACTAATATGTGAAATTTCACCTCCCACATTATTTTATCTCTTCCTCACATTGTTTTATTACTTTGCACATCATCTTCTGGATTAAGAAACCCTGCCTTCTGCAATTGCTCCTTTAAGGATGTGTCGTTTGTTCATGGAGAGTGGATTTGAAGATAGGTGAGAGGAGCTAGGATAGAGGAGTTTGTTCTAAATCATGATTATCTGAGTGCATAGCCTTTTGTATTTGTTCTTCACGCTGTGTGAACCTTGCCCATTGTCTTCTACCTTTTCTGTGTGTGCTTGAAGTGTTTGTATATATCAGTCTTGCTTTGTCTGTCTGTCCTTTTGTGTTTAGAGGGTGAAATGGAGGAGTTGTGTGGTTGGAGTGAAGATGGTGAGTGGTAGGGATGTGAATGGACATGTAAGGTATAAAAGGGATGAGGGAGGTGCGGTGTGTCAGACAACGAGGGAAGGGCCAGGAGCAGAGGAGGGAGAAGGTGGGCTGGAGTTGTAGAGGGGACAGTGGTTAGTAGTAAAGAGCAGCAAAGGAAGTTAAGGGAGGTGGAGGGAAGAAGGAAGGAGGGAGAGGTTGGAGGAGAAAGGTAGGCAAAGCCTAGTCAGTCTAGACAGAGGGAGGGCCAGTGGACAGCGGAGGTGCAGGTGAGGGGGGAGCCAGGTTGGGATTGGAACAGAGCATCAGGACGGGAATGACCTGCCCCTCCAGAAGTGGCAACCTAGGGCCATAGGCACTGAACCAGAGGGAAGGCAGTGGCACTCGCCATGCAAGTTCTCCCTCCTCATTGAAGGCATGCTGGAGAATTATACTGTTCTCTTCAGAAAGCTGGCAGCCAAGACCTCTAAAGCAGCAAAGATCACAATCTGCAGAGGATTGGTGAGATGATCAGCCATCAATAATGGCTGAGCTGCAGCAGTGACTAGGTGTACTGCTGGTGTATCTGAAAGCAAAGATTGAAGAAGATAAGAAAAATACCAACAGACTATCGGTGGAGGAGCAACTTGCCCTATTATTCTGGCCACTATGGAGAAGAGGCTAATCCAGGAGTTTGAACCAGAGGTTTTTGAAGGCATGGACCATCCCTTAATACTACAGAAAAGGTGGCCGGTAAGCTTTATACAGTGATGTTGGGGCTGGTAACAGGAGCCTGTGTTGTCACAGATTTCCTATGCTTTTGACACATCATTTTGAAAGGTAAAAAGATTAGGAAATATGTACACTTCTCAAGTATGAATGCTGTACCTCACCTTCTCATTTTTTACTTTCACAGGCACTAGCACCCAAGAACCTGCACTAGTACAAAGGATACTGGTGTTAGCACTGAGAAGCCAAGAGCCAGCACATAGGGGCAACCATGATTACCCAGGAGACAGGTACACAGAATGGGTCAGGGAAAAGGGCATCAGCAGGAGGATGAGGAGGAGGAAGAGAAGGAGGGAGGAAAGAGAGCCACTAGACATAGCAAGTGTGTCATTCAAGCAGATGCAGTTTCAGAGGTCCCCACTGTGGCACATGGAGAGCCCTCGAGCAGAAGAGGAAAGTAGCACATACCACCTGGAATCAGCAGTGGCAGGTATAGCCTCCGAAGAAAACCAGGAGATACAAGCCAGGCCACAAGATGAAGAAAGAGAATGCTGCTAAACTGCCACAAGGACCAGCATCACCAATGCAGCTAGGGCTGACTCTGGAAAGCCTTCAGAGAGATTTATAAGATCAGGCCACAAAACATGCAGTGAGACTTAGAACATAAGAACCAGGCCATATTGGGTCAGGACCAAGGGTCCATCAAGCCCAGCATTCCTGTTTCCAAAAGTGGACAATCCAGGCCATAAGAACCTGTCAAAGTACCCAAAAAACTAAGTCTATTCCATGTTACCGTTGCTAGTAATAGCGGTGGTTATTATCTAAGTCAACTAATTAATAAGAAGGTAATGGACTTCTCTTCCAAGAACTTATCCAATCCTTTTTTAAACACAGCTATACTAACTGCACTAACCACAACTTCTGGCAATGAATTCCAGAGTTTAATTGTGCGTTGAGTGAAAAAGAACTTTCTCCAATTAGTTTTAAAAGTGCTACATGCTAACTTCATGGAGGCATATTTTGATTTAAACTCTTTGGTACATGGGCATGCATATGAGATGTGCACTAGCTAGCCAGTGTTAACTTCCATATGCAGTCCAGTGGAATAAGTGTAGAAATGCTTGTCTAGAGGTGCAGTAGGTATGTCTTCACTCTGTTGGAGACTAATAGATTGTTTAGCAATGTAAAGTTCATAGTGCAGCT
Source organism: Rhinatrema bivittatum (assembly GCF_901001135.1). Taxonomy (NCBI): domain Eukaryota; kingdom Metazoa; phylum Chordata; class Amphibia; order Gymnophiona; family Rhinatrematidae; genus Rhinatrema; species Rhinatrema bivittatum. Next base: position 563,923,243 of record NC_042616.1, read on the forward strand.
ATAATAAACCAATGGCCTCTTCCATGTGAAGATATATCACCTCTGACCAAACAATGGGCCTTCTCTTTGGCTCTGGCACTGACTGCTATCATGACATAAGTCTTTAGTCAGAGGACTACTTGAAAAGTACATAAAGCCCTAGGTGTGTTTCATCTCTGGGACCATAAATATTAGGGATGTGCAAATTCGTTGAAATTGCCTAATTTGTCCTAAACTAATGCACATCCCTAATGAATATGCAGCTGTCAGTGCCAAGGACAGAAAGTGCATAGTGTAGATCTAAAGCTTGTGTAGTAGGCATGTGCAGCAGGGATGGATTTGTCCCATTCGGTATTCATATTTGTGGGGAGCCAAATCCGTTGTATCCATTCTCGGGGGACCCCCGATTTGTTCATTAGTTACATATGTATTAGTTTCCCCCAAAAAAAACCCCATCCCAACCCTTTAAATTTAATTAAACTACAACCCCCCACCCTCCTGACCCCCACAAGACTTACCAAAAGTCCCTGGTGGTCCAGCAGGGGTCCTGGTGCAATTTCCTGCACTCGACCCGTCGGCTGCTGGTACTCAAAATGGCACCGATAGCCTTTGCCCTTACTATGTCACAGGGGCTACTGGTGCCATTGGTTTGGCCCCTGTCACATGGTAGGAGCACAAGATGGCGCCGGCTTTCCATGCTCTTACGATGTGATAGGGGCCGACCAATGGCACCGGTAGCCCCTGTGACAGTGAGGGCAAAGGCTATTGGCACCATTTTGAATACTGGCAGCCGACAGCGCGAGTGCTTGAGATCGCTCCAGGACCCCTGCTGGACCACCAGAGACTTCTGGTAAGTCTTGGGGGATCAGGAGGGTGGGGGGTTTATTCATTAGATACATTGTATTCGTGGGGGTTCGCCATACGTTTCATGGCCCCACGAATACAACAAATAGGGACATATATGTTGCGGATTGCCAATAATCGAAAACGAATGCACACCCCTATTGTGCAGTGTTAAGGAGAAGTTACACTAATCACACCACATGACTTAACATTGGGCCCCATACTTGGGTCCTCACTACACTTAAAATGCAATTTGGATCAAACCCTTTTTAGGTTTCACACTAAACAAAATGTCTTCTACTTGCAGGCTGCTCTAACATGTCAGCAGCTGTGTGCCAGCTGAGGAAGTGTGAGAGGGTTGTGTAGGTTAGAGATTTCCTATAGTCCAATAACAGACAGCTATGAGACCTGCTGTTGCTGGGCACCTGGCAGACCTCCACGGACTGCCTACCTCCCTGTACTAGCTTGGCTTGTGGATCTGGATAAGACCTTCTCCCTAAAGATGATTGTTAATGAACAAGTAGCTTTTTACTATATTTTATGTATTTGGGAAAGTCTTTTCTGGTTTAGCCAGTGTGTGGTTTTTCCAAATTGGGTCAGTAATTTTTCTGGCATTATGTCCTTCATGGAAGGAAATACTTTCAGTTACCCAAATAGTGTAAAAGACTCTTTTCTCAGAAATGTACCTCTTTTTGAAGATGTGGCTACTAATGTAAAAGAGATTTAATGGACATATGTCCTCGACAACAGAAGCATTTGGTACAAATGGAATTACATTCAGCAACCCTTATAGAATATTTATGTGTTGGATAAATTTCACGTGGTCTTAGGGTAAATAAGGAGCCTCATATGTTCATGGATGATCCAACTTTTTTAATGATGTGGAATGTGATTCTGAAAAAGTGTGGCAATAATTTAATGATACTAATCATTGAGATCATGCAGGCCCTATATATAGATATTCGTAAGGAATATGAAGGCCAAGTTTCAGCATTAGAATCTCAGGTACCAATTGATTCTTTTACCACAAAGTTGTCAGAGTTGAAGCAGTCCATTGAATCTTTTTGTTCTAACTTGAAACAATTGAAACTTAAAAAATTTAGATGTGATGAGAATGATTATGTAAATAGATTTGTATACCCATGATAAGCCCCATCCAGACAAGGAGTTGATAAAAATAATGTTACCTTTGATTCATCTACAGAAGAGTCTTCAGATGAAGACACATATATGGTATTGACTTTGCCTAATTTTTAGAAGAAGCCAACGACATGCATTGGAGAACAGCACCCCACAGAGAAGAGTTTCAATACCCCAGAGTCCAATGCAGTTACGAGATTGAGATCAGTCAAGGTATTACATGATCAACAGAGGGACTGTCCATTAAATTCCTCTTTGATCAATGTGCTGAATTTATCGAAATGGGTTTTGATTTCAACAGAATTGGGTTTTTGATAAAGGCTTGTCTTTTGCCCCTACCCCTGTATGTAATCCTATTGATATTCGACTCACCCCGAATTAAAGGGCCCCTTTTCAGTGGTCCATATATTGAGTGTAGGGCTGAGCCTTATAAAGAGTCTCTCGCTCTTCTCTCTCACTCTCTCTTTCTCCCACACACACAGACGTGTGTGAAGAGAATTTTATAAAGTACACATATACTTTATAAAATAACACTATGAGATACATGCATTTATGGGCACATGTGCAGCCCTTTTAAAATCTACCTGTATTCTTGTTTTTCAATTATCCAACTTAGATTTTTTAAATAGACTATAATAGGGTTTATTCCTTAGGGGTGAATTTTCAAAAGAGATACGTCTAAAATAAGCATATTTGCATGTAATTAGCTTATATTTGTGTACATCTATATAAATAAAAATGTAAATGTTCATTTGTTCAAAATCTTAAATCTCCAAAAGTTATTCACGGATTGCTTTGAAATTTTGACACAACATTGCATTCAAATACGCACGTGTTTTTATATACCTATATATATAGATGTCACACCTGTGACAGGTAAAGCCATGCTTTTTTGGATGTACAAGCAACACACGTATCTACAATAAATATGGGCTCTGACCGATGGCTCGCAAATGCACAGTAGAGAGCAGCTCTACCGCGCATGTGCGGACCACTGAGCTCTGTGCTACATGCTGGGTGTCACAGAGGAGAGGAGGAAAGGGCAGACGAGTCGCCGCTCCGAGGAATGGCTCAGCCCGTTCCTCCCCCACTGGGGAAGGGGGGAGGGAGTAGGGGACTGCTGGACAGTTATACACAGGAGGAAGAAAAGGTAGAAGAGTCGCTAAGCCAGGCCATCCACCACCGGGGAAGGGGGAGGGAGTTGGGACGGCCGGAGCAGAGCAAATGCAGTAGAAAGTGGCTGTCAAGAGATCACAGCAGCTGCAGCCTGCAGCAGCCAAAGCGCAAAGAGCTGAACAGAACAGCTCGCCCTCCTCCCCTGCCCCCTGAGTCCCACAGATAAGGAGAAGCCAAGTAAATATCCCGCAACTGCGGGGGGGGGGAGGGGGAAGGCAGTGCTGTCAACTCGCCTGTGGGTCTCAGCCGCGACGGGAAGAGTTTACATGGGCATCGCTCCACCCCCACTCCCAGCAAAGCACCGTGACGAAAGTGAAAGCCAGAGCCCTGCTCCCTCCTCCAACTCAAGCCCCCGATCGAATTTCTTAAAGGCACAGGTCTCCCAGAAAAAGCAAAGTAAGCTAGGCCACGTGTTCCAAATCTGTTGCAGTGCCTGCCGCCTGCCCTTTGCGAGGGGGGGGGGGTTTGGAGTGTTTTCCTCACTCTCCCAGACACAACTGGCGTGGGAACTTTGCAAGCTCTTGGTGGGGAGGGGACAAAAATCCCACCCGTTTTAACTGTGTGAGAGAGAAATGTGGTAATATACGCTGAAGGCGAGTGTGAGTGCCAGAGAGAGAGGGAGACTACGTGAGGGATTGTGTATGTATGTGAGAGGGATTGGGCGTGCATGTGTGAGAGACAGAGGGAGAGTGTATGTGCAAGAGAGAGAGAGAAAGGAAGCCTATGTAGGGGGCTGTATGAGAGAGAGATTTTCTACCCCCCCCCCCCAGCTCTCCACATAGGTTAAAGTGGAAGGGGTTCAGTGTAGAGGAGAATGAGAGAGCAAAGGAGTTGGGGCCTGTAAGGATAGAGTGAAAGGGGTCTGAGCCTGTCCCTCCACCACCGGGAAGGGGGAGGGAGTTGAGATGGCAGGACTATTACGCCTCGCGAGATCCCCCTCGGCCACCGCTGCAGCTCCTACCACCGCCGCCGCCTCTGGCTCTTCATGGTGCTGGGGGGGAGGAACAGAGCAAAGATGTAGGAGGAGAGGGGACAAAAATCTCGCCCGTTTTAATGGGCTTATGGCTTGCCCTAAATATTTTACGATTCCATTTCAATGTTTCCGATTGCATTGTTAAATTGAATTTTCATAGATTTCGATTTATTTTCATTTTGATTTAATTATTTCGTATGACATTGCGTTGGAATTGAGCTGTGTTGTTTACCATACCATTCATTTACTGAGTATAGTTTATGTTTTTTCTTTTTTCATTCTTTTTCATTTCTAGAATTATGCGGTTTACATCTAGACATGGATTGCTTCTCATATGGACAATTATATGTGCGTGTTCTAGAGTCGGCAAACCAGACAATCTCTATATCTGCACAGACAATGGAACAACCAAAAATATTGTATACCCACAAGCATTGTGAAATTAACCATATTCAAAACATGCACTTTCTCTTTTCTTTCTTTTCCATTTAACCAGACTGAACCACAGCAACGCTTGGCCGGGTACAGCTAGTAGGTTATAAAATACCATAGTAGATCTCCACACACGGACATGGGACCATGTGGAGTTGTTTGAAAACTTTCTTCTTAGGGGTTTATGAGCCATACCATCAATTTTTTAATGAAAATTCTATTTTTAAAAATATTACACAATGAAAACAGTCTAAAGCAAATTTCTTATTGATCTTTAAATATAAGATCAGTAAACTGAATTGATCATAAAATCTAAATATGAAGCCAGAGGTCATTATTTCATAGGGAGCCTAACTTTCAAAGCTATCTGTGAAACAACATTTACCTGCATATGTGGATGTATGGAGATTAATGCTCGTATTTTATAAACTATGCATCAACAACTACACAGTTAATAAAATATGGTATATTTCTGTTGCAAAAGTACATGCATACATTTCAGTACACAGAAACATTTGCAAAGCAAGAAAACATTCTTTCTTTACCCATTTTATCCATATACATATGTATATTTTACATACAAAATAGTTGTGACACAATGCAAACACCTAGAATTAAATTAAATATAAAGTGTGTAAACATTTTAAAAATAATTGTCAGCATACCTGAAATCATCGGTTTGCCAATATTACCAGTTCATCCAGTCACCCAGTCCTCCAACTCATGTAGACCATCTAGCAATTTATCTTGAACCCCCATCAGTTAACCCAGATCTTCCACCCAAAAAGTGCAGATAACAGACAAGTCCTAATTCACTTCCATGAGTCAATTAGCAGGTGTAAACATGGACAAATCTGTTTGGCTATGTATATGCATATATCTCTTACAAAAAAGCAACTACTGCGTATATTTTAAATCCCACCTGGAAGGCCCTTGGACTGCCCTTTTTTTCCCCCCAGTAATATGTAAGTAGAAAACCAAAAATATGTGCATTCCCTTGATGCTTAATAAAATAGCATATTCTTTCATACAGAGATGGTAACTTTCAAAATGGCATGTGGGTGCAAATATGCACACATGTGCTGGCCTGCGCCCAGGGATGCTGCCATTTTATAACTTGCACGTGTATGTGTGCACATATTATAAAATAGTCTGGCCGCGTGCACATGTACACCAAATTGTAAGTGGTCACATGTATGGGCATGCAAATCCTACTTCTACCACATAAATTGGAGGATTTTAAAAGGGGAGTGAGCCAACGCTATTCCCAGTTTTACTAGTTCATCCCCAGTTCACTCAGTTAGGAGATAGGAACTACAAACTACTTATTTTAATAGCCTTAATTCCCCTCAGTTAGCCCCGACCATTAAAACCCCCAAGATCTGATTAGTTGTTTTTTTTTTATTTTTTAACTTACACATCATCCATAGCAGAAGTAAACGTATGCAATATGGAGCCTTGGCACACAGCGGATTGCGTAAGTATTTATTTGCCCATCTCAGCTTCACGCCTTGCCCCACCTAGACCATGCGTATACCCAGTCCCTTTTTGTGCTAAATGCGTGCTGCAGCATTCATGGACATATTCAGACAGCCTTTTTAAATCCGCTTTGGCACATAGAAGCCTGATATATTCATGTATGCCCTAATTAAAGTGTGTGTCTCGCTTTATGCTCTTTTTACATGCAAAACGCCTTTGAAATATACTCCATAGGCTGTATAGGTGACACATTCTAGACAATGAACTAGTGGTTTCATTGTTTTGTTTTCTTGCCTTTATTTTAAGATTTAGGATGAAAGCCTTTTATAAAATGACAAAGAAAAATGGTTAGTAAAATAAATGATCCAATGTACTGCTTTAGGGATTATTGTGATTGCAGGCCAAAAGCTATCTTTGAGGTCAGGTATAGGCCTGGCCTATCCAATATCCAATTATGCTGATACATTTTCTCAGGTGGCATGTAACATTCCTGATAATGGAAACAGGCTTTCAGCTCTTTTGTTCATTTTATTCTCTTTTGTTCATAACAAAGGACTTTAAACTTGCAGCCTTGAGGTGAGTGATGAGGAGTTTTGCTTTTTTGGATATCCATTAAATCAACTATGAACTAGTCAATTGTTCAGACATTAGTTAATATAAAAGGCAATGGGTAGTGGGATGGAATCAAATTTTCTTGCACTACATTCAAAAGCAAATATCAATTATCATAGTCACTCATTAACTGAAAAAAATAATTAGAGTATAAAGGCTTTCATTTAGAAAAAAATACAGGATGAGGAGACTTGGCAACGTTATTAGGAAAAATAAAGTGAGGCAAGAAAAGCAGTTAAAGGAGCAAAAACTCAATAGAAAGAGAAAATTACCCAGTAGGTAAAATGAGATGAAAATCATTTTCTGTTATAAGAAAGAAAGCAAAATACACAAGGGGATTAATAAAGTGTAAATGAGAAATTGAGGTATGTGAGGAGAGGGACCAGCAAGAAGCAGAATCTTAAACAAGAATAAAGGAGGAGAGCTGTGACTATGACAGGATTCAGGGGCAAACATGATTGGATCGCAAAACACCTACAGAGTATGGGGCACTTAAAGTATCAGCTCAGTAAAGAGTACATAAGAGAATGTGAGCTGAAGGAGTTCAGCCTAGACTACTGCGTGAGATCAAGCAAGAGATGATTCCGCTGTTCAACTTACCTTTTCCATCTTGGGAGGACTGGAATGAACTGGAAGACAGCTGATGTTCTAATCCAAAGAAGTGAGAAGGAGAAATAAGGAAACTGTAGGCCTGGTAATTTGATAGGTAAAATCACTACTGAAGGAAATCATAGTGTAACACTTTGACTTCTTAATAGAGAGTGCAGTGGATGCCTGGAACAATCTATCGCCAATAGAGGTGGTGGCAATCAGACCTGAGACCGAAGTCAAACATGTTTGAGACAGACACAGAGGATGGTGGTAAGCACAAAAGAGGGGAAAAGGTAGTGTAAAGAAATTGGTTGGTGGATCCTGGCTCATGGATTAGGTATTTAACATATATGCTCATTAATCTAAAATGGTAAAAAACTAAAAGGGGACCAACAAAGTCAATTTGTAAAAGTGATGGTTTGGCTACTTTAAGCTTTCAGAGTGCGATGGCGAAGTGAAGCAATAGTGGGGCTTTAATAATCCCTGTTACAATATAATTAAGTGACTGCTGGGCATGGGCAGAAAGTTGACTTGGGTACACTACCCAGTACCCAGATAATGGCATGGGGTCAAGGTTGCGAGTTGGTAGATCTCCTAAGTTCAGACGGTCGTGATAAGGGTATGGAAGTGTGATGACCAACGTTATTAATATAGGCAGTTGAAATAGGGCAGAATGGGTGGACAAAATTGTCCTTATTTATTGACATCTACTATGAGATGGACAACATTTTGAGTTACCCAGACAAAACCCAATATTTCAGTATTTCCTCCCACTCTCCATCTAAATGTTGTCTGGGTAACTCATCTGCACAACATTTACACAGATAAAAAGAAGTGGTAATGGAATCATTCAAGGTGTATAGTTAAATTTTAAACAGTAATCATGGAAGTTCAGTGATACCTGGCTAAAGTTAGCTGTGTAAATCTGGTTGGAAAATACCTGTCCTAAACTTTATTCTGGTAACTTTATTCTGGTAATTTTAACCATATATATTCAGTGGAAAACTTATCTGGCTGTGTTCTGCTGAATATCTGGGTTAAGTTATGAGGATCATTATGCAACTGACCAGTCCCCTGAATATCAATAACTAGATTAGAAATAAGACAAGATTAACATTTCTTGAAATACTATGTCAACTCAAAGTACATAAAACCTTTTATTTATTTAAAACAACACAAAGAGAAATTGAATGGCAGAAAAAGCCATACGGTCTGTTTGTCTGCCCATCCACACCAATAGACTGCTCAACACTAAGATCCCTACCACTACCTCAGAGATCCCCTGTGTTTATCCCATACTTTCTTGAATTCAGATATTGTCCTGGAAGCCTATTCCATCCATTCATCATCCTCTCTGTTTGATAGATTTTTCTCTCCTGTGTAATTATTTTTCCATTACAGAAAGTAAAAAATTAAATCCAAGGGCAAAAATAGTATTTCAAAAATTGTACATGAAAATTAAAGTAATGTATAGAAAACTAAGGATATAGGGAATATTATTTGCCCTTCTTTTATTTAAGACTTAAATCTAAGCCACAGAGTTAATGTTGGAGAAAAATAAAACTATTAGACCCAGAGCATTAGGTTATATGGGCTCTTTGATTGCCCTAGCATTTTAGCACAGCCTGTTTAACCAAGCTGTATGAGCATTGGCAAAAACATACTAGTTGCCAATATTTTTTTCAGGAAATAGTAAATAAATGTCTAATATAAATACATACTCTCTCGTTATATACATACTATATATACTCTTCATATATATATATATATATATATATATATATATATATATATATACACACACACACACACACACACATATAATATATATGTATATGTATAAAGGTGAATTTTGAAAGCCTGGCATGCACCAAAATAGGAAGATATGCATAAAAGTTGTGAGGCGTATGCAACACAGATTTTAAAATGCACCTGTATACGTGTACACCATTTTATTTCTAAAAACGGGGAAGCACATGGGCATGGTCTGGGTACACCATGAGCATTCCTGGATTTTTCAATGAAACTAGTTTGTAAATACTTGCACGCACAAGCTCGTGCAGGGGTCCTCAGACACATAACTACTTCTGCAATGGATAGCATTTAAGTCATACAATAAAAAAATCTAGACATGTAAACAGGGTTTTAAGAGTCGGGGGAAGAGTGGGGGAAGAGAGATTATTAAACAGTCCTATTTCTTGCCTGGGTGAACTGGGAACAAACTGGGAAAACTGGTAATTGTGCCAGCACATGTATCCATTAAAATCCCTCCACTTCTGCATTAGAATCAGCATTTGCATGCATAGGCATGTGCCCACTTAAAAATTATGTACACATGTGCACACGTTTAGTCTATTTTATACCATGCACATATATACACTTGTATATTATAAAATGGTTGCCTCCCTGGGCTCAAGCTGGCAAATGTACACCCTTGTACACCCACATGGTTGATTCAAAGTTACCGTCAAAGAAGTAAACTTCAAGACCCGTGCGCATGAACACATAGGTGCGCTTTTGCTGGCGTATGTACAAGGGTGCGCCAATTTTATAACATGTGCATATATGTACAATTGTTATAAAATTGGCTATCTCAGTGAACATGCATGCACAATTTTATATTGATGTGTGCATGTGCACACTAATGCTATCTTGAGTGCGTAAGTGGGGAGAATTTTAATAAGTATGTGCAGCGACGCAATAGGCCTTTTTCCCAGTTTGCTCCCAGTTCACCCCAGTAAAGGAGAGGACTTCCTAAAACCCCTAGCTAACTTACCTTCCTTTTACCCTATTAGCTCTGAGTCTTAAAATCCCGCTGATTAGCCTCAGTTTTTTTGTTACACTGCTTACACGCCATCCATAACAGAAGAAACGTTACGTGGTAGGAGACCCCAGAGCGTGTTTGTGTGCATAACTGCTTACACACTGACTTCATGGTAAAGTCCTGGCCATGCCCATGTCCCACCCACACCCACACCTTTTTCAGAAAAAAAATGTTATGTGTATATCGGGAGATAAGTGTGTGGCTGCAGGCCTTTTAAATTACATGTAGCACGCATGGGTCCGTTTCATGCGCGTATCTACCGGTTTTGCCACTCGCAAGCCTTTGAAAATAGACCTAAAAGAATATAAATATATACTCTCTTCATATATATATATATATATATAAAAATCCAGAAAAAGTGAGTTATGAATCCAGAACAAGTGAGCTATGCACCTCTACCAGCAGATGGAGATGGAGCAAGCTGACGTCACAGTATATATACCCCTGAATGACATCAGCCTGCCAGTATTCCAGCAGATGGTTTATGTGCATCTCTCCACTGGGGATTGCTTCATTTTAAAGAAAAGGAGAAATCAGGAAATAAATTTGCCCTCCCACAGTTGTCCCTCCCACAGTTTTCCCTCCCACAGTTTTCCTTCCCACAGTTGAGGATTCCTGAGGTGATTTCTATGGTCCTTCAGATGAGTGCCTTGGTGCGTTAGTTGATTTTTCAGCCAGCATGGACTTTGTTGTTTGAGCAGCTGAAAGTCAGTGAATGCAGGAAGCTGAGCGCAGCAGTGACAGCATATGCCCTCTCCCCACCCAGCTGGAAACCATCTCTGTACTCAGACAGGTAAGGCTGAGCTCCAGTAAGTTTAAAAAAAACCAAAAGAGACTTATAGAGACTTCCCTGGTCTCCATGCTTCGTGCACCAGTCCGACATTTGTCCCACTCCGTGGGAGGTCGAGGAACGTTGGCAGCCTGGTGGGTTGAGCAGCCTTCTTAGGCTAGGCCCTGCTCCAAGGCTTTTCGCTGCATGCTGCGTGGTAGGCCAAAACTGCTTTTTTTTTTTTTTTTTGCATTCTTGCTAAGGCTGCCCTCTACAGGATTGTCAGTCTGGCGTGTGCGTCTAGCTATGCGTCTAGGTTGTGTGCTCCATTTTTGGGCACACAGTCAGGCCATGTAGTCTGTGTGCCCACGTTAAACGCCGTTTCCCTCTGTGCACAAGTGGTATTGTGCACAAGTTTTTTTCTGTGCTTAATTCAAGCACAGTCTTCAGCCCTGTCCAATGCTCCTTGGACTGAGGTGGAGGTAGGAACCTTGCCTGGACCTTCTGTTAAGTGCTGGAGTACTCTTAGAGTGGCAGCAAAACCTCTGGATAGAGATCTGGATGGCACAGATGATGACAAAGATCCTGCCTCTTTTGAGGAAATCCCCCCAGATTGGAACTATATAGTTCTTTCATAGAGAGAAACTGCCAGCTCTGATTTCCCAGACCTTAAAAATGCTTGGAGTTCCTGGGGCAGATTCAATGTCTGAGCCAAAGAGAAATCCCATTTTGGTTTCTTTGCATAAAGCCTCTAATTTTTCCCCCTGATAGAGGCCATTGAAAAATTGATTGATCTTGAGTGGGGCGACCCAGAGGCTAATTTCAAAGGGGGTAGGATTTTGGAAGGCCTGTATCCTATGGATCCAGTGATAAGAGAGCGCTTAAGTTTTCCAAAGGTAGATACCCTTGTGTGTGCAGTCTCCAAGTAGACAACTATTCCTGTGGAAGGAGGAGCGGCCTTGAAGGATGCTCATGATAAAAATATTGAGACTATCCTTAAGCAAGCATTTGAAGCTGTAGGAATGACCTTGCAGATCGCCTCTTGTTGCTCTTTGGTGGTTCGCACTTATTTGCTTCTCTCCCAGAAGGTCGATGACTCTGGGGTAAATTCCAGGGCAGCTATGGAAATATATGCTGCCTTCTTGGCAGATGCAGACTATAATTTGGTCCACACTACAGCCAGAGGGATGGCTTTGATAGTAGCGGCCAGGAGTTAATTATGATTGAGAAAGTGGTCGGCCAATGAGAACTCCAAGGCTAATCTCACAAAATTGCCCTTTCTTAGCTCGCTTTTGTTTGGCAGCAAGTTGGACAAACTGGCCAGCAAGTGGGGTGAATCTCCGGTTCCTCGTTTGCCAGAAGATAAGAAGCAGGTGCAGTACTCCCTTAACATGAGATGTGTGTTAGAGGATCCAAGCATTTTTGGCTATACAGAGAAGTGACTCTTCAGAGGATTTGACCCTTCAGTAGGTCTCAGTCCTTTCATCCCTGCAACCCAGAAGAGACGCAGGCTAGGCTAGTGGAACCTCCTGAACCATCCAATAAAGTTTTGTTGACCCCCCCGGGAACAGGAGATAGGGGGACACCTCTCTCTCTTTTATTGGAGATGGGTTGAAATCACTTAAGATCAGTGGGTCCTAGAGGTGATACGAGAAGGATATGCAATAGAGTTTCAAAGTGTTCCTCAGGTCATGTTCATGGAGTCTCCTTGCCACTCCCCACAGAAGAATTGGGCAGTAGAGGGGACATTGACCAGGCTCCTCAGTCTGAAATCTGTGATCACAGTGCCTATGTCTCAAGAAATACAGGGTGATATTCCATTTATTTCATTGTGCCAAAGAAGGAGGGCCTCAAAGGGAACAACCATCATCTGCAAGTTAAGCATTGTCACATGGAGACTTTGTGCTCAGTGATAATGGCCATGAAGTCAGAGGAATTTCTGACCTCTATGGATCTCTCCAAGGCATATTTTTCATTCCTATCCAACTAAAACATCAATGCTTCCTGCAGTTTGCAGTTCTGGGATGTCACTTTCAGTTTCGGGTGCTGCCCTTTGGTCTGGCCACTATTCCCAGAACCTTTTCCAAAGTAATGGTGGTAGTTATGGCAGAGTTGAGAAAGGATGGAATCCTAGTATATCCATATTTGGATGACTGGCAGATTAACTCCCAGTTGCTAGAAGAGAGCCACTTGGTGACTCGCAAGGTGATTTTCTTGTTATTAGAGCTTAGCTGGGTGGTGAACCCTAGCCAAGGAAAGCATTCAGCTTACTCAGTCACTGTAATATCTTATTTTTATTTTAATTTATTTAGAATCTTATATTTCGAAACCTCCAGATATCTGTTCGGTGTGAATTACATGAAAACATTCATAAAAAATTAGACAATACATCATACAAATAAATCAGTTTATATCTTACAAGTATATTAAAACATATTAAAATGTAGGGTTCAGGCTTCATTTTCGGCCCGCCATGGGAAATATTGTATTTCCTCAGTTCAGG